>NC_048307.1:6258094-6509549 GCF_013100865.1 Trachemys scripta elegans | reverse complement strand
CCGGCTTTTGGGGATTTCCCCCCCGGACGGGGATTTGAGCCCCCAAAAGCCGGACATGTCCGGGAAAATCCGGACGTATGGTAACCCTACGTTTGCAAAGTGCTTTGGGATCACTTAGGATGGGGTGCGTTATGTAAAATGATAATAATTAATGACTGCTGTTACTAGAGATAGGCCTGAACTGGAGCAGACAATCTGAACACCCCCAGACTTCGGGGAAGTTCAGATCTGGGTCAGAGCTTTTGAAATGGGGCCGGCTTTATAATTGACCAAAGCAAAATAGTGACGTTTAACGCCCCCGAAGTTTGGGTTGGGATCTGCACTTTGCCACTTGGGCCCACCTCTGATGATTACATTTGAAAATGATGTTCTGAGGTCATCGGGGCCTGAAAAGCCTCGAGGCCCATGGCGGAGAGTAAACGTATTGAGGCTTGCAGCAGAGAAAAGAAGTCAATGAACCAGGCTATCCATGAATAACCCTCCAGGGAGAGATCCCTGGAGTGTTTGCTCTATAGCCTTGGATAAAGGCTTGAGTGAAGCTTTGGAAGAACAATGAAAAGGCACTGCGGCCGGGAGGGGTTCCGTTACTCCCCGCTGGAACACGTGTTTTTACGGAGACCAGCACTGAATGCTAATATTAGGAGTCGCCGTACTCTTTGACTTCCCCAGAGTTATTCCAGATTTATGCTGGTGTGAAGGATAACAGTGTCTGACTCTGGATTAGACACACGCTCTTTGTGACTGACAGGTTTATCACCCATCTCCATGCAGGAGGATGGATGGGTCAGAAAACCAGGGAGGTTCAGAAGGGTTCGGTGTGGGAAGGAGATTGTTAACCAGTGGGGCTGGGAAACAGCTGAAGCTCATTAGGTTCCCTGGGACCTGTAAAAGGAGATATAAGTCAACAACTGAGAGGGGACTGAGCAGGCCAGTTGGAATGGACTGGGGGAAGGTCTGGTTCTCACAGGGGAAATGCAAGAGATTTTAAGTGTGGTTTGTTTTTTGTTTAGAGACTATGAAGTCCAATGACATAAGAGATTCCCTCAGGATTGTGCTTGTCCACAGCTGGACTTCAGCTTGAATGTCACTTTACCTTGTTTAGTTTCCAAGCTGCTTCGAGGAGGAGAGGAATTAGTTTAATGTGGACTCCAAAGCTCAGGGTGGGGATAGAGTGCCCACCCCTCTGGCCATAAATAGTTGCCTGATACCCTGAGATGCTCTTCCTCTCCAGCCTGGACTTCACTCTTCACCACCTGTGTGTGATTTGGCTCAACCTACGCCAGACTGGATCACCCTGATCAGATACACGCACTGGTTGTGTTGGAGGCACTTCTCAGGGTGCTTTCTAGGAACGTAGCTCAGGATTTCTGGATCTAAGCCTGGGGTTTTACTATCACTCTTCTCGACCCTGGCACCATGGTGTCTGGTGGTAAATCTGGGATCCAGTGTTTTACCTGTATTTGTACTGTTGTTCAAACTAAACCGAAATACGGCTGAGTTGAGAGTCCTTGCAGCCTGTTGGACTAGTCTAATGAAATGAGTTGACATAACATCTTTAGCTGAGCCAGTGCGATTCCAAATGCAAAAATACCTGCACTGCTACAAAAGCCATGAAAATACAAATACTAAGTAAAACGACTGCAAATGATCTAACAGGGAAAGCAAGAGGGAAAACGCTTGGGCCATTGACTTCAATGGGAGCAAGGTGTGATCTGGACCAGGACTATTTTTCCTGGAGGAAGTCTCCTCTCTCTGCTCAGCCAGCGCAGTATAATAGTTCAGCAGTGAGTGGGCACGGTGAAGGATGTATTGCTTTGCTGGTGGAACGTGAGTTGGGGAAAGCCATGAGCTACCAGACTTGGTGACATCCAGACTCTTCCTGACACTAGAACAGATTCTGAGTAGCTACCGCCCCAGCAATGACAGCTGTTATTTTTTCTGTGCCTTTTAAAAAAAAACAACCCTGCAAAATGTGTGTGGGTGACGGAAATGGTGCTGTCGCTGTGATGACTCAGCTGTAAGTCTGTGACTTCGGAGAATACGGATCTAGGGAGAAATTGCGAATGATCAGTGTGGGTAGGCACTGCTTGCTCTGTAACAAAGTCCACACACATGGTAGAATCCCAACTCAACCCCATCCTAGGGTCTGCCCTTATTAACAAAGAAATTATCAATACGAGAACATAAAGGTCAGCTTAGACCTTCTGCTCTCAGCTTCCATCCCTGGGATTGCTCAGCCCACACCCTAGGTCCTCTGTCTCTTGAGAGCTGCTTCCCACTCCGCTCCCTTCATGTCCAGGTGGGGTAATGAACTACCCTAGTGAACTGACTCCTCCAGTTAAACCTTTCCCAGCAGAATCAAAACATGGTAACAAGGTAGAGCATTTCACGTAACCACAGCCAGCCTGTTACAATTAGAGTGAGAGGGCGGCTGGAAACGGGACCCAGAGCTCTTCCCGCACCCGTTCATTGTTGCAGTGATCTGGGCTTAGAGAAGAGACAGGACTCAGGTGTAATGAATATAAAGGGATTCTTGTTTCTGTTGGACACACACATTGTATCTTTCCCTGACTTTCCAGCTCTAACCAGCCACACACTAACTACAAACAGCCAGCTCTGTCTGGTGTCCCCACTTGACCTGGACTCAGCAGTCATAGAAAACTCCAAGTCCAGGCCTCCAGGTGGATGTTCTCCAGACCAACCGTTGCCCGGGGGGGGAAAAGGGCCCATCAGCAGGGAGGGTAAACAGTGAATTTGCCTGCTATGCCAGCCTGCGCTAGGGCCGTGTGTCAGTGCTGCAATCGGGCGTAAAGAGACAAGCAACACTCACTTCCGCAGCTAATAATTTTCCTCATTTAGGTCAAAGCGTCAGCCAGAGCTCACTGAACTCTGCCAGGGTAATTGCTCCAAAGGGACAGGCGGGAAGGGGCTCAGGAAAGAACGGAGCCTTGTGTGGACTTCCCGGCCAGTGCCAGTGCAGATGGAGAGAGTCAGCTGGCGAGGTCAGCCCTCGGGATGGGGTGAGGGAGGAGGGTTTGCTTGTCTGTTATTTCCTTGGGATGAGGATGCATGTGTTCCTGCGTCCCCAGCCTAGCTGCTAATAATCTGTACGGCGAAGGAAGAGCGAAACAGACTGCTGGCCGTGGGCCCAGGCTTGTTATCATTCACGGAGCGCTGGATGGGCTGTTAAACCCCACAGAATTAGAGCACTGTATTCCTCTTGAAATGATCTATTCAGAGGGGAGATATGGAAGAGAGCGAGTGAGCAACAGGAAGATGGAGCACTAAAGTCTTCTGTTTCTTACTATGGCACGGAACGGATGCAGGTGCAGCTGTCAATTCCCAGGGTGCTTTGATTTGTAGGTACCACTTTTCCTGAGCTGAACGGGGAGACTGAATCAGCCAAAAGCCCTTTGACCTTTCCATGGGCAAACCCTGAAGTCTGTGGCTTAATTTTCATTCTGCTCTAGTCACGCTGCAGTTACATTAAAAATCCTCTCTTCAGAGGCACAACAGTGACTGACACCAGCCGAGGATATGGTCCTTTATAACTGTGTTAAACAAGGATTTTGCCCGAGTGAGGCCGGAGTGAAAACTGAGCAGCGATTATAGGATTTGACCCAATATGTTTAAGTACCGCTGGACTTTTCTACGGGGACATGTTGGATTCTGATTGCAGTCACACCTGATGTGTAAACCAAGTATAGTTCTATTGAAGCCACTCCAGATTTCCATTTGTGGAAATGAGATTGGGATTGGGCCCATCCGTTTTAAAGGAATATTGTCACCTAGTTGAGATCCAAAATATAGGGTTTGTTGAGTTCTTCTTTTTTAAAACAATTATAAAATATACCTAGAAATGTTTCCTTGCCATGTTAAAATAAAATGTCAATAAAGTTTTTTTTTTTTTTTTTAAGAAAACACTCTTCTCCTGCAGTGTTTGAAAGACCAACATTACGGCACCCACTTAGCTAGTTCATGAGAACCCCAGCATGAAATGTTCCAAAGCCAAGTGGAATTGATCCATCTATTTCAGCATCGGATGTAAATACAAACGGTAAGACAACGGCACAACAGGTGCAAATGAAGTGTGACTTGAAGAATTATTTCAGCCGTCATCATGTAAGGTACTTTTACTAACCCAGGCAAGGATGGTTTTAAATATATATATATATGGAGAGAGATCAGAATGTTCCTTTCAATTCAGATACACCATGCTTCTCAGCGTAGATGGACAAAGCATCTGAAATGCAAATCTGTATTTTTTGTTTATTTCACAATATTTATGGAAAACTCCAAGGATGAACAAGACCTTGATTCTTCACCTCTTTCTGATGCAAGCAGTCCTTACTTGAGCCAGATACTCCCATTGATTTCAATGGGACTCCTTGGGTGAGTGAAGGATGCAGGATCCGTCCCACCCTTTGAAATACTACCAGTCATTAGTCATAAAGAGCTTTGCGGTGCCAGAGCACCCTGCCATTTCAAAATACGGACGCTTAGGTGACAGCTGGATGGGACAGCATGTTGTGCACACATGTTGTCTTGTTGGATTAATGTCACGGGGGGCGTCCTGCTGTGTTCGATAGGCTTTGCGGAGGTTTCAGAGAGGGTATGTTGTCTTGAATGCAGCACCACTGAATATGTCTTGTTCCATCCTTTAAACCCCAAGGAATTTGGCTTCTCTCTGGGCTTTCCAAAGGGCAGAGGGTTTAAAAACATATGGGGCATCAGGGAGGTTGAATCCCTCTTGTCTTCATTTTCCGTCAGAGTTTTGAACTCGGGTGAAATTTGCCCTGGCTTCAAGCTGAACAAATAGAGCAGAGGGCAGTGCACACGGGGGTGGGTTAGGTCATTGTCCTCCATCCCAGGGGTTGGCATGGTGCAGAGGTCCGAACTGGGGGAAATAATAACAGGATTTGCCAGGTGGCTGGGAGATCTAGTCTGAAATCGAGCATTGCACCTGTGCAACCTGGTGAGCAGCTGTTGCACGCACTCCTTAGTTAGTGCAGTGGGTATAAAAGGCTGAACATGCTCCAGTGCACCCCCGAAGATGCTCTCAGAGAGGCTGGGGTCTCTTCCCAAATTAATCGCAGAAGATGGGTCCAGTTCTCCAGCTGAAGGCAATAGGCGTCTTGCCATTGATTTCAACGGGAGCACAAGCGAACCCTAAAAGGCATGTGTGCCGGGCTCATCTCCGGAGTCAGCATGAGCCAACAGACATGGAGCTTGGCGGCTTTTGGCTGTTACTGGTGGCCAGTCAGTAGAACAGAGTTAGTCAAACAGCAGGGACTGCACTCCCGGGGGCCTGCCCCTTGCACAGTCCTGCCGCTGAACCTGAACCCAGCGCCTTTATTACTGTGTATTCCTTGATGGTCCCCGTGAGTTTATTGGAGTCAATTGAGTTGCACCAACTTGTGCTAATGATGATTTTGACCCTGTTTTATACACAATGTAGGGATCACTCGCCCACCCCTGAAATGCAGCCAACTCTAGGGTAGAACTCAACAGCAACTACACACAACAATTGATAGGAGGGGAAAAGAAGAATAGATTACTCAGGGGAAACCAGAGACAGGAATTTAGGGAGGCAGAATGTAGGGCTTTGGCCTAGAATCTGGCGGGGCTAATGGAGTTAGTACAGCTAATTCTTATAGATAAAAGCACTTTGAGCTATTTGATGACCACAAGAGAGAGGACCTGGGTTCTAAGAACATAAGAATGGCCATACTGGGTCCATGTAGCCCAGTATCCTGTCTTCCAACCGTGGCCAGTGCCAGATGCTTCAGAGGGAATGAACAGAACAGGGCAATTATCGAGTGACCCATTCCCTCTTGTCCAATCCCAGTTTCTGGCAGCCAGAGGCTTAGAGACACCTAGAGCATAGCGTTCTACATTTCCTCAGCAGGGCAGCACAGAACTCCCTCAGTACCCTCTCCTATGTACACGTAGGCCTTGTCTACACTAGAAGTTTAACCCCATTTTCAGCCATCCGTGTGGCCTGCCATCAGTGTAGCTGCGCTGACCCCAACCAGGCATGCCACCGTTTGCACTGGTTGAGCTAGCCCAGATGTCAAGCTGATGACTGAAATCAGAGCTAACCCCCCCGTGTAGACAGTGTCGCTCTTGAATCCTCAATAGCCAGTCCCCTGGGTTTTCCTTGGAGGTTTCCCCTCCAAGTAGTGACTAGGCCCAACCCTGCTTAGAGGATGAGAACTGAGGAGTTCATAGTCTGAAGGGATATGGTCATAGGAAGGCAGATGCAGGGAAGTGTTAGTGCAGCACACAGGAGAAACAGCTTTCAAGATAGGAACAATGCAGTGATTGATACAGGCTGCCTTACGTAGAACCATTGTCTCTTCAATGGTCATCTAACATTTCGGTGGCAGTTTAGGCACCCCCCTCAATGGGCTAGCAAGCTTCTTACAAAGGGTGGGGTGCAGTGAAAGGTAGCCTCATAAAACCAGGTTTGTATGTTTTAAAGGAAGGGAGAATTCTTAGCTCCCCTCCTCCTTGTATTAGCCTTTCCCTTGATCCCATTCAAAGCTCTCTGCTGAAACAGATGCATTGGCCAATATCCCAGTGAAGGAGCGTGCTATGCCTTTAAGGATCAGGCTGGAGCCTACAACCTGCTATTTAAACAGGAAGGGGGAAACTGAGCCGGGGAGAGGGGATTAGAAATTATGCAGGCTCTTATGTCACTCTCTCTCACCGATCTCAATTTGTCTCCTAACAATGAACTAATCCCATTAGAGCAGGACCATACAGAAATTCTACAAAGGTAGGTGCATTCTTCAGCGGCAATAGGTGAAGCTGGCACTTAACCTTTGTTCTCACAGCTGGTTAAGCACTGTCATCTCTGCAGGGGCTGGGCTGGATTCTTCATTGCAGCGTCATTTAAGTCCCAATTCTGCAAATCATTCTGGTGTGTGTTTCAATCCACCCCTGTTCAGGAGAGCCTGTAAACAGTGCTTCAGCGCTTTACTGAATCGGGGCCTTAGACAAGTGCAAAGCATCACTGTTTGGCTTGCTGATGGTTGACGCTCAGTTTGTACAGGGGTAAAACGAAGGCACAGAGTCCAAAGCAGCGTGGGATCATGTTGTTGCCAAATCCAAGCGTTCAAAACTACCGAGTCAGGCTCCCCAAAATCACGAGACTGTCTTTAAAATAATACAGGCAGGGTTCTTTTTATTTGTTTTCTGCATGTTGAGGCTTTTTGGTTTACATTTTCCATCTTTTCGCCCCAATTCAGGAGGGCTAGAAACGTACTCTTTAAAAGAAAAAAAGGAAAGCCGAGATTCTGATGCAGTCACAGGGCTCCAGGAGCTGGGGCTTTGAGGAAATGCCGTGTTTCATGAGGCAAGAGTTGTCGATGCTGATCCAGGCTCGCTGTTTATAAACAGCCGGATAATGAGGGATTGCAAGTGGAATGATAATACAGAGCAACCGTCTTGGGGTGCTTACGAATCTCATTTTATTTCCTAGCTAGAACAAGGCTTCTGCCAAGATGCTCTTGCATGCTTCACCACAAGGGTCAAATTGGTGGCTTCAGCAGAGGAAACCACTTGTAAGACACAGCCCAGATGTAAGTTCTTTCTCAGGCTATGTCTGCACTACAGTTTAAACTGATGTCGCTCAGGGATGTGAATTAGCCACCCCTCTGAGCGACATAACTTATGCTGGTTTCAGCGCCGGTGTGGACAGCGCTGTCAGTGGGAGAGCTTCCCCGGCCGCTCGCGGGGGCTGGAGTAATTATGCCGACAGGAGGGCTCTCTCCGATTGGCTTAGAGCGGCTACAGGGAGAGCTTACAGCTGTGCATCTGTGCCCTGTAAGCTCTCTAGTGTAGCCATAGCCTCTGTGTAAAGCAATTAGAAGCCTCTCTCAGCAGGTGTCCCAAGCTTTCTTCCAGCTGAGTGGAGTCCTGCTTGAGTCAATGCCTTCCATGCTTTCCACTTGTTTTTGAGTGCAGCTGAAGCTATCGTTAGAGCCCTGCAGATCCCGGATATCGGCTTTATATCCGCTGATATCTGCAGCCGCAGATGCGGGTGCGGTTGCATTGTTTGCCGTCTTTGCAGATCACGGATTGGATGCAGATCCAAATTTTTGTATCCACACAGGGCTCTAAGATGAGGTGCTGCTGCAGGTGTGGATCGCGGGTCGGATACAATCATGGATGTGGCTCGGATGCGGATCCAAATGTTTGTATCGGTGCAGGGCTCTAGCTATCGTGGTTCAAGCCCCATCAGAAACAGGGTCATGCGCCGCCAAAGCCGGTTCCCATTTGTGCTGGTGTTTGAGCTTTGCTTCCACCGATCAGTGCTACATATGGTTTTAAGGATTGGACTAGAAGTAATTCCTCTGACTTCCTCTACTGTTTTACAGTTAGGAAGGAATCCTGCGCTACTCCATGCCACTCAGCTCTGAAGAATTTGGCAGCGCGTGGGAGTGCCAATTACAGCCAATTATAACCTGACCAACCGGCCCTGGCACTCCGGTACCTACTGAAACTTGCTGTCCTTGCAAGATAAAGATTTTTCTTCTTTGCGTGTCTGAACCAGGCTCGTACTCATTGCTTCAGGGAGACCCGTGTAGCAATCGTTCAGCGGCAGCGTTCAGAATGGAGGCTGGCCCAAACAACGCATTGGAACCAACTATATTGCTGCGAGTGTTTCTTGCCTTCGGTGCTGTCTGGTTCCTGTACCTTCCTGACACCTTACGGTGAATCTTTTCCAGCCTGTGTCCTGATTTTTCAGTCTGCTTGTTGAGGTTTAAGGACCATCTATTTATGACTCTACATTATTGTTATTGATTTGTTTGTGTTGTGCTAGGCGCTGGACAAACAGAGCAAAAGACAGTCTCTGCCCCATATTTGCATTCCAGAAAGTGGGACACCTATGAGTGTATTCAGTGGGAGAGTGGGAGAAGGAGTAATATTAGTTCAGTGGTGAATTTAGGGTGTTGCTCAGAGGTCACTAGGGCCTTGTGTACACTTGGATTTTTTTTCTAAAACAACCCCCTGTTGCTATCAGTGTTTCAGCGCCACTGTCTGTAGCCATGATGGAGACACTAGTGTAGAATGGGTGCCAGCTACTGTCATGTCACCTAGTTCTGGGTGAAATAACACGGTGCTTAAAATTTCAGTGGCTTCCAGCACCTTGTCTACACTAGGATTCCCATTGTTTCTACCACCAAAAGAGCAGAAACAGTGAGAGCAACAGCGGTAAAGTTTTAGGAAGAGAAAAAAGCTGGTGTAGACAAAACCTGTTCCTGGGACTGTGGGTTATGAACCGGCATTGTTCTCAGGTTGGTTTGCACTGTTGGAGATGAGGGGCTGTGAATGATTAAGAGCTGATGCACTTTTATGGATGACTACAAAGGGCCTTCTGCCCCTACCTCCCTACTGCACTCCTCTTTCATTTAATCTGTGTGATATTCCACCCTTGGAAATTTGAGGGCTCCTATCCCGGCATTAGCCTTTGGATGGGAGGAGTTTAGTTTGCTTTCTCAGTGGGTTTTCCATTAGGCAAGGAGCAATTAGAGCCTCTTTCTCTTTGTTTTCCAATCCCTGTTTTCTCATTGCAGCCATGGGGTTGCTTTTGTGGTCAGTCGTGATAACTTTAGGGATGGGCCAACTGATTTGAAGTAAAGGAAAAACTCCCACCCCAGACAGAAATGCAACGCCTTATCGACACTGGGGATTTGCTCCAAATACAAGCAGCTATTGTTGGCCCACTATTGGAGTAGCTGCACCAGTACAACCCCAGTATAGACAGGAAAAGCCACTATTTGCACTGGTGGAGCTTACCCCTGCTGTCAATCAGGCTAACCTATTCCTATTTGAATTGTTTTATCCTGTCTACACCAGGGGTTTGCACTGGTACAGCTAACTCTGATGGAGCAAACTGCAATCGGGGTGAATCTTCAGTACAGACGAGACCTAAGACTCTTTTCTTTGCAAATCTTTCTTACTATTGTAACACCCGAAGTGTGGATTGTCAATGCTTCCTTGTAGATAAACACCAGCAATAATCAAACTCATCCTTGATCTGAATACATGCTAGTGGTGAAACCTGAGGGTGGTTTAGAATATACTTTCTTAAAGGTCATGGAATTTTGTGGACACCCAGATGCTGTGGTGAGGGGCACACTAGAGAAAAAGATGTGAACATTTACCCAGAAACGCAAACCAATCCATTCTCAGGTTCAAAAAACTCTAGTTAACTCTTCGGTTAGACGGGTAATTTCGCCATGTGAACACCGGGGCTTCCATAACCAAAATGCTACAGGAAAGATGCTATTCTTGTGTTATTTTTTCCCCCCTGCCAGAAACAGGATGCACCAGAAATCTCACCAGATTCCCACCCTGACTTTTGGATAAAGAGGTTTGGCTATATGTACTGTTGTTGTTTGTATTACAGCAGGGCTGCCCAGAGGATTCAGGGGGCCTGGGGTCTTCGCCCCCCGCCGCCGAATTGCCTCCAAGACCCGGCACTTCGGCGGCGGGTCCCGGGGCGGAAGGACCCGCCGCCATGGGTCTTCAGGGCAATTTGGTGGCAGGTCCCGGGGCGGAAGGACCCCCCGCCGCCGAATTACAGCCGAAGACCCAGAGCAGAAGAAGCTCCGGGGGCCCAGGGCTCCCAGAGTGAGTGAAGGACCCCGCTCCAGGGGCCCCGAAAAACTCTTGTGGGGGCCCGGGGCCTGGGGCAAATTGCCCCACTTGCCTCCTCCTCTGGGCGGCCCTGAATTACGGTAGCACCCAGTGGCCACGGCCCCATTGCGCCAGGTGCTGTACAAACGTACTGAACCTCTGAGATTTGTCCATCACTACAGAACACGTTGCCATAGCTGTGAGTCTGCTATCACTCCTCTGATTCCAGTCAAACTGCGACAGTAATGCGATGTGAAATTCCGTTCTGGTTTTCTCAGTATAAATTGCAGGGAAATCTCTGCAGGAGATGGAGTGGATATAGTCCGCTGTATATTTGGGTGGGCATTGGGTCTTAGTGTTGCATACACTTGAGCTCATGCTATAGAAGGTTCTTGTTCTACATCCTTCTGAGAGAAGTATGGGATTTGCATTGTGACTGTAGCACAGCAGTTAATGATTAAATGGGTCCTGGATACCTTCCCTCTAGAAGCCACCAAGAATCTCAGTCTCCTCTTACTTACATGAATATTACTCCTGGTGTAACCATGTTGATTTCAGTAATGTGACTCCGGATTTACATCAGTGATAACCGGAGACTCAGGCTCTTAGTCTTCTGTGTAGTTAAGATGGTACTTTCCCCTGGGCATTAGATTTTGATGCCAAAGTGCAAGGCCTCCTGCATCCTCTCTTGTTTTCTGTAGGTTCACTGGTGGTCACCGTGAAACTGCTCTACTGGACTGTGCTGCAGTCAGTACGGTTGGCTCCTTGATTAAAATGCACACCGAGATAGCATTAAGAACAGCCCCAGGGGCATTGTTACCTGACCAGCTTTGATTGATTGTTCATTAAGCTCTTCTGCTTGTCAGTCAAACATGCTCTTTTTCACTTCCCTCCCTGCGTAAAGCCTCCCATATTCCTCTTCATGCCAGACTGAATAATGAGCACAGTCGCCAGCCCGCCAAGGTGAGAAGAGATCGATTTCGAGGCAGTGCTACGCAGCAGGGAGTTCTGTTCTCTCTTCCTTTTGGTCTGCTGACTTTTTGCTAATACTGAGTTTCTGTCTTTCTCAAAAGAGAAATCTGGAGCCAGGGAGGATGATGAACTAGCTGACCTCTTGACGTCCCTTCCAGCCCTACATTTCTATGGTTCCATAATCCGTGGCCACGTGAGATACCTGTGGAACTAAACAGGTCATCTTGAGCTTAGTCCCTCATTATAAAGGTGAGGAGGAGCTGGCAGCAGTCTGAGGACAACCCCAGGGCAAGGCAGGAGCATCTCAACGCTCAGGAGACATTCTTTGGCAATGAGAAGCTCTGAAGGATATGGTGTCCAGCCGTCCTTGCTGGCTGGAAGCTCTCTTGGGTGTAGAGCATTGGGAAGCTGGAAGTCAAGAAGTCTTATTTCTAGAAGGTGCGAACTCCAGAAACCACAAGTTCATTTTATGCCTTTAGAGCAGATATGGAGACTCGGAGTTGCCTCCCTTTCTTCTCTTTTCTCTCCTCCATTGAAGTGTAAGGTGGCGTTAAGTGACCCCAATCTTTGCTAAATACTTTTGGGCCGATTCTGCAATTTTTATTGATGCCAACAGGCCCAATGAGACTGCTTGGGAGGGTGCTACCCAGTGTGTATAAGGGCTGCAGAACTGGGCAATTTAGAAGCAGCAAGTGACTTCCGTTCACACCAGTGATGCAACAAGGAAAAAGGCCCAGAGCACTGTGGACTGGGGAGGGATTGCGGCCCTGCGACTCAGGGATCAGGATCAGGGAAGGAGAACAAGTCTGTGGTGGTAGGGTTCAAAGTCACCCTGAGTACGGGGCCAGCATAAGGCCCACCATGCACCACTTCAGTCCCACTTAAATTCTCAAAATGGGGCTTAAGTGGGACTTATAGTAAGTACAGTAATGCATTGGCCTTATGCACAGAGGCGAATTTAATCCAGGGAGGGGTACGAAGGGAATCTACAGGGAAGGAATAAGAGAAGGTGGCACAACCATAGATCAGATTGTCCCTATTTCTTCTAAAGAAGCACAGTGCTTGTGTAACGCCGACAGACCCCAGTCGTCGTCTGGCGGGATTGAACATGGGATCTCTGTAGCTTAGTGCATGAGTCTCTAGACCACATGGGTGTTAAGCAGACTCATTAATCTCTCTATTTCTCTCGAAGTGGTCTCGGTGCCACTAGATGGGACAGAGCACCACACCCTGGTGGTGTGTAGGTTACACTTGGTTATGACTAGAACTAGGTACATGCCTCATAATGTCTTTGGTGAATATTCCTTCCAAGAAAAACACCCAATTTGCTTGGGCTGTGTTCTCACGCCCCTTCCCATCAATGTTCTAATGAATGAGTGGGTGCAGAAAGCATGCACTTTAAGTGACCGTTAGAGAATATTTAAGGAGAATGAATTTGGAACTTGTAAATATGAATATTTGCACTAGAAGAAGGATTCCAAGAGCTTGTCTATATTGTGAATGAAACCAAAATCATTATATCAGTGTAAAATGCCCTATTTTGATAGAACTTGGGATGATTCTGGGGCTTAACCAAGGGCAAGTCTACACTTAAATCACTGCTTTAATGAAGACGCTTTAAGCCGACCGGAGAGAGGTCTTCCATCGGCATAGTTAATCCACCTCCCCGAGAGGGAGTAGCTATGTTGATGGGAGAAGCTGTCCTGCCAACATAGCACTGTCTACACAGGGGGAAGAAAGGGTTAGGTTGGTATAACTACGTCGCTCAGGCATGTGGATTTTTCACATCTATGAGTGATGTAGTTATACTGATATAAGTCTGTAGTGTAGACCAGACCTTAATCAATATGATTTATACTGAAATAAGGGAGTCCATACCCAAGCCCACATGCTCAGGGTCTAACAGTACCGACTGCCATATGGGGTTTGGGAAGGAATTTCCCCCCAGGTCAGATTGGTGGAGACCCTGAGGGTTTTTCTTCTTCCTCTGCAGTGTGGGGAATGGATCACTCGCTGGTTTGAACTGGAGTAAATGTGGAGTCTCTGTAACTTGAAGTCTTTAAATCATGATTTGAGGACTTCAGTAACTCAGCCAGAGATTATGGGTCTACTACAAGAGTGGGTGGGTGAGGTTCTGTGGCCTGCGATGGGCAGCAGGTCAGACTAGATGATCATTATGGCCCCTTCTGGCCTTCAGGTCTATAAGTCGACTTAAACCAAAAGAACTAAGGATGTGTATTACAACGGATATATTTATTTTGGTTACATGTAGACAAGGGCCTAAGAGTTAAACTCATCCAGTTTGGGAAAGGGAACAATACCATATGGATCTGGTGTGTCCAATTGAAACTAACCACAAGATAGCTCAGATTTTGAATAGTGATCACTTGCAACGAACTGCTTGTGAACAATTTACAGAACAAACTGGAGGTGGAAATTGTTGTGAGTGACCTGGAATACTAAATCAATTCAATAACTTCATCAGCACCTTGTTGATAATTCAGAAGTCCAAAAAGAGGCTGCATTGATCAAATAATTCCTTGTAAATTATTCATTCAGCTCTAATGATAATGGTCACAGTTAGCAGCATTTTGTTGTTATTTCAATTTTAATTAATTAGCTTTGCTCAAAATTTCCAAACCTAGGGGCCTCAAATTAGGCTCTTAGATCCATTTTTGGGCACCTAGATGGGCCTCGTTGTTCAGAGATGCTGACCAGCTCCAGCTCCCTTCCCACTGATTTCAGTGGGAGCTGAAGATGCTAAGCACCTTGAAAAATCAGCTGGCTTCTATTTGGGTGCATAAATATGGGTTTAAGTATCAGGAGGTAGCCGTGTTAGTCTGTATCCACAAAAACAACAAGGAGTCCGGTGGCCCCTTCAAGACTAACAGATTTATTTGGGCATAAGCTTTTGTGGGTAAAACACCCACTTCTTCAGACGCATTAGGCACCTACATTTGACAATGTTGGCCTCTGTTTTTAAATTGATTCCTTTAATGACCTGTAGGCTGGGAGTGGGGAAAGCAAACCAGTAATCGAGCAAAATGACTGTGATTTAGAGATTGAATTGCATGCAGCTAGAGTCATGCATCAGTATAATGAGATTCAGTCTTGTTTGGATGCAAGGCCTGGAGACAGGAGAAGAAAATGTGATCCACCAAGCCAGCTCTCAGGAACTGGGAAACAATAGAATGCGGAAATCAAATTTCAAACTGCAGGGCTATATTTATCAAGTTTTCCTTAGAATTTTTACAGGGTTTTTTTCTGGCCTGGTTGACATATGGCCAGAGTATCAGATCACCATAGAGCATTGTTGTTTGTAGCCTATTCATTAATGCTAAGCTGGGGGGAAATGCACTTCCTATTGTGAAATGCTTTCAGGGCGGTGTTCCTGTTGTGTCATTTGAGCCATGGCCAGACACTCTAAAACAGACTCATTAGCTAATTAGTGACTGTCCCCCAGCCCCGTATGGCTGCACTTGCTGTGTGAACAATATGCATATCATCACTGGCATCAGGGACAGGGCCCCTTTGTGGCTTTCTGGCAGCCACTTTGTTAGGCTAGGAGCCTTGTCTAGGCTGAGCCAGCAGGATCTACACCCACTTTTCCTTAGCTAGGAGATTCTCTTCCGCATGGTACATTGCACGGCGATGCCTTTTGTTAGAATTCTGTAGATAGTAGAGTAACTGGAAAAGTCTATTTGCTCCGCCCTCAACCTGCTTTGCACACACATGGATTGCTCTTGGGCTGTGACAGACACTGAGGTGATAAATTGGTTCTGATGAGAAATTGGTGTCGTAAAGAATGGCTTCTAACTCTCCGACTCCTGCATCATTGAAAAGTTGTGAGCTCTCCGGTATCCGATAGAGTGTTCCCAGCAACTTTCTAAGCATGTTTCCCACATGATTCCAATGGGGGGCTGGGTAACATAGGAGGACTGGATGGAAAGCCTTTCACTATTAGGTCACAGGTCCAGATCCTAGCCTAGGGCAGTGAGGACCAAATGTGGCTCCTACTCAACAGGGGCCACAAATCAGCTGTGTGAAACAAGTCTGGCTGGCTCAGCTCTGTTCTCAGTATGGGTGTCCCCATCATACTAAACCAGCACCACAAGCAGGGGCAGCTCCAGGCACCAGCGCAGCAAGCACGTGCCTGGGGCGGCAAGCCGCGGGTGGTGGCCTGCCGGTCGCTGTGAGGGCAGCAGGCAGGTGGCTTTCGGCGGCATGCCTGCGGGAGGTCTGCCGGTCCCACGGCTTCGGCGGCAATTTGGCGGCGGGGACACTGATGGCACGGCACCGGTGGACCTCCCGCAGGCATGCCACCAAATCCGTGTGACCAGCGGACAGCCCGCAGGCGCGCCGCCGAAAGCTGCCTGCCTGCCGTGCTTGGCAAAAAACATAGAGCCGCCCCTGACCACAAGTGGCCCCCATGCTGGCAGATTTAGTAGAGTGACTAAGGACTGAATTGGATAGGGAGAAGGAACTCGCCTCTTGTTCCCAAAAGTGGTCCTTCCAGGCCAGAGTGGAGGAAGAAGGGGTGGGGAGACGGCATCACGAGGAAACTTTTTCTGCACATTTTCTGTTAATGGAGGATCTCATTCCACAGGTCCTTTTCAATAGCATCAAATTCACATGCAAAAAAATATACGATTTCCACACACCTTGAGCTTCCCCCTCCATTTACCCATTGCTAGTGTTTCTAGAGAAGAAAAATGGGACATATTCCTTCCGATACGGTTCATCATTTTAAACATTTTATTTTCTCACCCAGGTCACTGTCTGTTCCGGATTTAATGGTGCTTAGCACCTCCCACTCAAGGTCTCATTGTGAGAGTCAGCATCACAGCTGGCATCAGAACTCAGGAATTTCTGGCTCCCCAGCCAACTTCAAACCACTAGGGCAGTGGTTTTCAAACTGGATCATGACCCAGTAGTGGGTCGCGGAATGTAAGGCACTGGGTCGCGGCAGCTCTGGTCAGCACCGCCGACCAGGCCGTTAAAAGTCCCGTCGGCGGTGCAGCCCAGCTAAGGCAGGCTAGTCCCTACCTGTTCTGACACCGCGCTGTGCCCCGGAAGTGGCCAGCACCAGGTCCGGCTCCTAGGCAGGGGGTGGGGCAAGATATGGGGCTCCGCGGGCTGCCCCAACCCGAGCACCGGCTCTGCACTCCCATTGGCTGGTTCCCGGTCAATGGGAGCTGGGGTGGTGGTGCCTGTGGACAAGAGCCGCACGGAGCTGCTTGTGCACCTCTGCCTAGGAGCCAGACCTGCTGCTGGCCGCTTCTGGGGCACAGTGCGGTCCGCAGTGCTGGGACAGGCAGGAAGCCTGCCCTAGCACCCCTGCTGCGCCACTGACCAGGAGCTGCCCAAGGTAAGCCCACGCCCCAATCCCCTGCCCCAACTCTGAGCCCCCTCAAACCCGGAGCCCCTCCCTGCACCCCAAGCCTCTCATCCCTGGCCCCACTCCAGTGCCTCCACCCCTAACCCAGAGCCCTGACCCCCTCCTGCACCCCAGCCCCCTGCCCCAGCCCAGAGCCCCCTCCCACACCCTGAACCCCTCATTCCTGGCCCCGCCCCGCAGTCCTCACCCCCACACCCCAACTCTCTGCCCCAGCCCTGAGTCCCTCCCAAACCCCTCATCCCCAGCTCCACTGGGTCGTGGGCATCAACTATTTTCTTCAACCGGGTTGCCAGGAAAAAAGTTTGAAAACCACTGCACTAGACCAGACTGCCTCTCAGAACATTTCACTCTTTGTGTGATTCAGAGCAGATACAGCTCCTTTGTGCTAAGAACTGATCTGTCGACCCTGAAGGCCAATGGGAGTTTTGCCATTGATGTTGGTGAAAGTAGGGTTGGGCCCCAAGTTTGCACTGAAGATTGTGATGGTCGCTGGGAGAACAACACCTTCGAATTGACTTTTGTTCTAAGGTGTTTTTTTTTCCCCCCCAGAATTAGGGGAATTTGGTTCTTGTGAGTGACTAATAGCTGGAGCTGGAGCCAGACGTAGAGGAGGCAGAGCTCTGCTAATGCACTTCACTACTGATCTGTACCAGCCCTGGCTCTCTGCTGACCAGAGATCAGAGCCAATGCTAGGCATAAACAGACTAATTGCTTAAGGCCCCAAGCAGCTCCAGGGCACCCCCATTTGCTTTTTATTATGTATGTGGGGGCCCAAAATATTCCTGCTTAGGGCCCCCAATGGGCTAGCACTGCCTTTTCCAGAGATGACCAATTGCCTGGAATTGTTTAATGCAGGAGTAGGCAACCAATGGCTTCGGCACGCGAGTTTATTTTCAGTGGCACTCATACTGCCCGGGTCCTGGCCACCGGTCAGGGGGGCTCTGCATTTTAATCTAATTTTAAATGAAGCTTCTTAAACATTTTTAAAACCTTATTTACTTTACATACAATAGTTTAGTTCTATATTATAGACTTAGAGAAACAGCCCTTCTAAAAATGTTAAAATGTATGACTAGCATGCGAAACCTGAAATTAGAGTGAACAAATGAAGTCTCGCACACCACTTCTGAAAGGTTGCCGACCCCTGGTTTAATGGTTTGGTGATGGGAACGAAGGTCCAAAGAGGACTAAAATGAGACTTCTAAATTCCTTGGGCCTGTAATCCTGGGCAAGGATTATTCTCAGCAGTGAGAATCAGGTGCTTTAACCCCCTTACGTTGCTCGGCTCATATTTAGACAACTGTCAAAGCACCTTGAGCATTTCCTCAAGTGAGCAGCCATCGCAGTAATCAGGGGTCGTGACCATAAATTTGTCTCATTTCAGCTCCATTAATAGAAGCTTCTTATTGTTATTCCGAACTCTTCCCAGATGCATAACACCATTAGTTTGTACTGACTAACTCAGCACAGGAAAAGGAAGATCATGTGGATTTATCCAAAACTCCATGTATACAGATTCTATGCTAGTCAACTAAGCACCTGCCCTGCCCTCCCACCCTACACTCAGGACCTCACCCACCTAGTGGCCAGCCATGAACTGCCTAGCTTGAAAAATAAACCATGGGGTGGGCTCTATTCCCCTTGCCAATTTCGTTCTTCCTCCCTAGTTGATGAAATCCTTGTGTCCCTCTCCCAGTTAGCTGAGTTGCTAAAACCCTCTGGAATTCCTGGCAGACATCCCCAGTTCTTTGAACCACCCAGCTGCCCAGCCTTTCATTCCCAGATGTGCTATGTGGGTTAACAGAAGTCTGTCTGATATCCTGCATATCTTCCTTCACCCAATGCACTGCAAATACCAGAGCTGTCCTTGCATGCTTGTAGCATCTGGAAATAGAACTTATGACCTTCAGCTCCCAAAACATGGGCCTCTCGCCCAGGGATCGAGGAGCTCGGCCAGGCCAGGGAACTGACACAGACATGAAGGCTGTATCTACCCTAGAACTTTCTTCCTCTGAGTTCCCACTGGTGCAGTATCACAGGTAGGGTGACCAGATGTCCTGATTTTATAGGGACAGTCTCGATATTTGGGGCTTTGTCTTATATAGGCTCATTATATTACCTCCCACCTCCCGTCCTGATTTTTCACACTTGCTATCTGGTCACCCTAGTCACAGGGAATAGAGCTAGTGTTTTAACCTAGCTCAGAGCAGGTCCAGATGGCATTGTGAGGAATGATGGTGGCTGCCGGTGCCTTGTCTCCACTAGCCCTCCACCAGTGGGCAATATGAAGGGAAAAGTCTAGTGTAGAGTAACAGATTTGATATAATTCCATCCATTGGTGGGACACAGACACCACAGCACTAAAAGGAAATAAGAATTCATGTAGAAGAACAGAACCCCGGCACCTGCTTTTAATTAACAAACAATATTCTCAGAGCTGTTCCACTTGGATGTGTCTCCTGAAGTCAAGGATGTTGCTGATCCACAATCTTATCACAATTCAGGTTGTTTTGGTGTTTGCTGCACTAGAGACAAAGGGGCAGGGGACGAAAATCAATTTTTTTTCTCCCCCAACTGAAAAAAGAGGAAATTTGGTCAGTGGAAAAAGATTTGTTTTCAAGTCCCTGGGGTGGGGGCAGGGACTGGAGGGGAGAGATTTGTGGTGAGTGGGGACTGATTGGCTGAGTGATTTTCAGTCACTCCTGGGAGTAGGTGTGGTAGGGTTTTGGGGGGGGGGGGGGGGGACGGGACTAAGAACTGTGGTGGTTTTCGGTCACTCCCCTGGCAGGGTGGGGCTGTCAGGATGTGACAGTCTGTGGGAGTGACATTTGTAATGTCTTCTCGGAACACATACAGCAAAAGCCTTCCTCACACGAGGGAGACACGTTAAAAATCTGCCTTAAAGCTACTGCCATGCATGGCCCTTGGGGGACATCCCGCCAGGTGAGTGTACTTCCATGAGGATGGGGAGCTAGGGTAGGACCCAGGGGTGAGCCATCTACTGCGGTGGGAGAGGGGAGCTGGACTCTTGGCTCTTTAAGGGAGTTGGGGAGCGGGGAGCTATGTGTGAGGAGGGATTAGGGTGGGGGGAGATCAGAGGTGGGTGCCCTGAGGAAGGAGAGACTTGGTTATTTGCCCTGGTCTCTGGGGGAACTTTCCAAGCCTGTCTGCAAAATGACTGGGTTCCCCCTGCCCAGTCTGTGCATTAACAGAGTGGGATCCCTGGGAAGGGAGAGGGGCTGGGATTTCCAAATCCCGCCTCCTCCCCCAAAAAAAGTGTGTGGGGGAGAGAGTCTGTGATTTCCACACACACTCCCAAAAGAGGGGGCTGTGCCTGTGATTTCCACGCCCCCCCAAAAGGGGGGAGAGGGCCTGGGATTTCCATGCACCCCACAAAGGGGGGAGAGCGTCTGTGACCCCCCCCAAAAGGGGGGAGAGGGTCTATGATTTCCACCTCCCAAAAGGGGGGAGAGGATCTGGGATTTCCATGCACCCCAAAAGGGGGGAGAGGGTCTGTGACCCCCCCCCCAAAGGGGGAGAGGGTCCGGTCCGTTACCCCCGCACAGTGAGCGCCCCCCCCCACATGGGCTCGGGGAGGGGCGGGGCCAAGGCGGCGGTTCTGGCCGGGCGGCTCCGCCTTTCGCTCTCCGCGCTCGCGCCCGCGCGTTCCCGCGGGGAGGGCGGCCTCGGGGACGCGCTCGGGAGTCGGGAGCCTCTCCCCCCCCCAGCCGCCGCCATGTTGGCTGGTGCGTGTGGGTGTCAAAGCCAGCCAGAGGCGGCGGCGGCGGTCGGGCAGCCAGACCCCCGGGCCCCGCTCCCAGCCCCGCGGCGGAGGCGGCAGCAGGTCAGTGAGGAGCCGGGTGCCCCCGCTGTCCCGGGCATGGGGGCAGCTCCCCGCCCCCCGGGGTGACGGATGGGGGCAGCTCCGGGGGGGTGGGAAGGGAGCAGGGCTGACAGGGGACCCCGACAGGGGCTAGGGGGGTTCGGGTGTCTCTGGAGGGGGGCTGAGGGTCGGGGGGGGGCAGGGCTGTGTCTCTGAGCGGGGGTGTTTGATGGGGTAGTTGGGGGGAGCTGGGGATTAGGGGGCGTGGGGTGTATCTGGAGGGGGAGGTTTTGGGGGTACAGGGTGTTTGGAGGGGGCATTTTGGGGATGAGGGGGTAAGGGGTGTGTATCTGGAAGGGGGAGGTTTTTGGGGTATTGGGTGTTTGGGGGCAGTTTGGGGGGGTGTCTGGGGATTAGGGGGTAGGGGTGTGTATCTGGAAGTGGGGGTGACTTTGGGGGTATAGGGTGTTCGGAGCAGTTTGGGGGGGATCTGGGAATCACGGGGTGTATTTGGAGGGAGGAGGTTGTGGGGTGTGGTTGGTTAGGGGGAGGTTTGGGTGGGAGGTTAGGGGCTCAGTGTGTCGGGGGGGCAGGTTGGGGGTATGGGTGTGTATTTGGAGAGGGCAGGTTGTGGGTGTTTTGGGGGGAGGTTGGGGTTTTGTGTGTGTGTCTGGAGAGCAGTGGTGGTGCCTAAGGGTGTGACTGGGATGTACTGTATGTAGCTCTGGGCCTGCAGGGCGTGTGGCTGGATCGTGTGTGTGTGTGTGTGTGTGTGTGTGTGTGTGTGTGTGTGTGTGTGTGTGTGTGAAAGGGTATTGGTGTTGAGGGAGGTCTGCGATTTGTGGGGGTAATTTGTAGGGTTTGTTTGAATGTCATGAATGCCCTTTGGGTTCTAAGTAGCCATTGTTGTCTCTATTAGGATGGTAACAACAACTAGTTCCCATCATGGCAGCTAAGCCTGTGATCACAGATTTCAGACTTGGAAGAGCATTTCTAGGATTAACCAGAGTTAGGATTTACCAGGGAAATTATTTTCTTAGTTTTCCTTTTGTGGTATAGCGTATATTGTGGTACTGATTAAAAACTGCCTGAAGGGATTCACCATAAATCTCCAAACTAAAGTTTGGAGCCTCTGTTTCCATCTGCATATGCCACAATGCAAACTTCATGTTTTAAATTTACCTGGCTACAGGTTTCACTTGAATTTTGTTGGGTTAACTTCACAGCAGTTTACTCCATTTAAAAAAAAAATTCTCAAGTTTTGGAGACAAGTTTTGAAAACTGTATTTTGTTTGCTGAAGTAGATTCATAGATTCTAGGACTGGAAAGGACCTGGAGAGGTCATTGAGTTCAGTCCCCTGCCCTCATGGCAGGACCAAATACTGTCTAGACCATCCCTGATAGACATTTATCTAACCTACTCTTAAATATCTCCAGAGATGGAGATTCCACAACCTTCCTAGGCAGTTTATTCCAATGTTTAACCACCCTGACAGTTAGGAACTTTTTCCTAATGTCCAACCTAGACCTCCCTTGCTGCAGTTTAAGCCCATTGCTTCTTGTTCTATCCTTAAAGGCGAAGATGAACAAGTTTTCTCCTTCCTCCTTATGACACCCTTTTAGATACCTGAAAACTGCTATCATGTCCCCTCTCAGTCTTCTCTTTTCCAAACTAAACAAACCCAATTCTTTCAGCCTTCCTTCATAGGTCATGTTCTCTAGACATCTCTAGATGTATGGATAATAGTCAATCCATCCCCATCATCATATCCACTCATTATTATCCACACCCGAACATAGCCACTTTATGAACTTCATACCCTCATATCTCAATGTCTGTACTTTGACCCATCAACCTTTTACCCCCAATTGGGGATATTGAAGATTATGTATTCCTCATGCCACTTTATCTTAAACCAAACTTTGCACCCTCGATAATCTGTATGTTATTCCCTGATAACCAGAAATTTCTATGCTCAAACTCTGTTCACTGTTTTTTTTAACGTCATCTTAATAAAATTTTTAAATCTGTCAAATGTGGCACCAGTATAATGTTTTTCTGGATAGATTGGTATTAAAGGTGTTGAGTGTTGCCCCCCCTCTCCCTTCCCAGTTTTGGTGGACTTGCTGCTTCAAATTAGTTGTAGGTAGTGTGCATAGTTCCATTACAACTATGTTCAATCTTATTATTGTCATTTAAATAAAGGATTATTGCATATTAGCAATGATGAAAGTCTCTTAGGTCAGAAGTGTGGTTTTATATATATAGTTTACTTGATATTACTGATTGATAACTTGTTTCTGGTAGCACTGACAGTATGCTATGTGTTTTCCACTTAGTCACATAAAGTATAAAATTAGTTACACTTGTGGTTTTCTTTTCAACTCTTTGAGAAACTGATATTATTCTTGTATTTTCAGCAAAGATATACATTGTTTATTTTAGTATCACTATTTGCTCTGACTCTTCAGATATATTGCAGACATCATGAATTGTGTAGACTGGGGCTTCTGGCTCAGGATGCTAGTCATTCTGATTCTTTTAGTTTGAGCTTTGCGTAATGAGTATCTGCCCAAACATGTTTTTCTTTTATGGTAATATGGAGCTTCTTTTGGATGATTTTATACTGTGTAAAGTATGGCAGACCATGGTCTTAGAAAATTGGGATGTTAGAACACAGTAAAATGTAAAATGGGGTGGGAGCGATAGCTCAGTGGTTTGAGCATTGGCCTGCTAAACCCAGGGTTGTGAGTTCAATCCTTGAGGGGGCCACTTAGGGATCTGGGGCAAAATCAGTACTTGGTCCTGCTAGTGAAGGCAGGGGGCTGGACTCGATGACCTTTGGTCCCTTCCAGTTCTAGGAGATAGGATATCTCCATTAATTTATTATAATTTAAAACTTTGCATGCAGTTTTATCTTTTTTTAGACTACAGCTTAGTTTGAGCAAAATAGAAAAAGGTAAATCTTTTGTAATACTTTTTCTGTAATGGATGAATACTATCATTACACTCCTACTTCCTAAATGCTATGTTTTCAACTCATTTTGCAATAAATTATTTTCAGACAAACTCAGATGTCCTCATTTCTTTTGATCTTAAATGTTTGTTGCACTGGCTTTTCATACAGAAGAGCACTAACATATACCAGTGAACAGTCAAAAGTTTTAGCTGTTGGTAAAGCAGGCTGACGAATTTTCAAGTATAGATCAATATTTTAATGAAATTTTCAAAGCTACCAAGGTTTAAACTATCCCTAAATATGAACGTCCCTAGGTTAGCTAGATTTCATACCAGCAGGAAAGCATTGTGATGAAGTTGGCACCTATACTTAGGTACTGTTGCCAACTGTGGCTTGCCTGACTGATATATAATAAAGTAAATAGAATCATACGCTAATATGGAATATCACATCCTATATGGTGTTGCATAGCAAAGATAAGACTGATTATTTTAAGCCACTTTTAAAGATACTGACAAATGAAAACATGTTAAGATTTGTAATGGTCACTGCCAGGCTTGCTAGGTCCCAAATATAGTTTATTAAAGGTTTTAGGATAAGTTATAATGTAGAGAAAAAACAATAACCCTTCAGCCTTCCAAAACCATAGTTACAGAATGCCACCTACTCTCTTGGCTGACCCACTAGTAGAAAATCCAGTGTGTCTGGCTTGTATGAGTGCAGTAATGCTGTCTTTCTGCTTTGCCTTGTTTTGATGTGGACAGGCAAGGTATCAAAATGTACTAGTATCCTGCTGTCTTAAGTGCTTCAAAGAGCAGGATTTTAGTATATTTCAATACCTTGCCAGCTCATAAGAAGGCAACAGGCACAAGTGGAGAGGAACAATGTGCATGTTCTTGTAAAACAAAATGGATAGGTCTAATTTTATGCCTCCCAACCTTGATAATATCCTTTTATTGGGCTATAGTATCAGTGGGTGCTACATAGTATACTTAAAAACTCCCAGAATTCATGATTTTTGGGTTGCTGGTATAAGATTGCTTTTCCTGTTCTGTGAAAAAAGAATCTTTTCAAGCCACGCACTTGTTAGACAGTATGTGAATTCAATGACCAAGCTTTCTTGATCCTGCCCTAAAATACAGTTTTAAAAATTGAGCCCATTAGCAAAGAGGGCAGCGTGGGTGAAAAATAAGCAAGCACCAGCTTTTTTGTTCTGGTATTCTACTACTGCAGTTGTAACGGATTTAGAGCTCTAGGTTTCAGTTGGCTTTATTAGATAATGTTTCTAAAGTGTTGATAAATGGAGAGATTAGAAGTTTAGTTAATCTCACAAAGTTAGCTAAAAATTCCATTAGAAAAGTGGCTTTTACAACCCATCCATCGAGCTGCTCTCCTCAACAAGACTGAGCTGAGTAAAAGGGCTCCTTTTAAACATTTGTTTATCAATTTATTGAAATGACAGACTGATAAAAGAAATGTAAATGTTGGTATTTTGTCCATATATCGAAGCTTAAATGTTTATCAACTTTTGCTTTTAAAAAGCGCACCAACTTAAAAAAAAATTAGACTTCAGTCTGAAAATATTTTGCCCTACTAGTGTTACAAGTAACTCCTTAGGGCTTGTCTACATTTGAAAGGTAATTTGGATTAAAGTAGGTTGTGAATTTTTGAAGTGCATTAGCTATTCCTGAATAACTCTGTGTAGAGACAAGCTTAGAGAAGCATAACTGAAAGATTAGAGGGAAGAATTCTCTATCTTTTCAGTTTGTTCACTTTGTGCATTTGGCAGCACTGTGTGTATGGTCAGTTTAATTTTTGCCCCATAGTTTTAGCTATTTTCCCCTTGTTAGTACTGATTTTTCACACATCAGCTGATGAGAGAATATTACAAATAATAGGCAAATGTGATTTTGTAAAATCATAAACATTGATGTGAGTACTTAGGCATGTTGTAATACCTATAACTACTTTTAACACCACATTTCAAGTGGTTTCCCTTTAACTGTAAGTAACTTACATGTCTGAGCTGTGATCCTGCGAACTCTCATATGTGCTCAAATTTACTTACATGTAAAGTGAAACATGTATATAAGCATCCGGCGAAGTGGGTATTCACTCTCGAAAGCTCATGCTCCAATACGTCTGTTAGTCTATAAGGTGCCACAGGACTCTTTGCTGCTTTTACAGATCCAGACTAACACGGCTACCCCTCTGATACTTGATGTATATAAGTGTTTGCATGATTGGGGCCCCGGTAAATAGAGACAATTTAATGTTATGAACTATTTTTGTGTGTTTCCAGATTGCTTTGCAGTTGTGGATCCAGTAATAATTCAATTTTGATTGTAGTCCATCTTTACAGTGTTTTTATGTGGAAAGCTACTTGTCAAACATATCAATTTATTAACTATATAATACATGCCCCAAATTGTGAGGATTTCCTTCTAAATATTATGTAATATATTAAAAGCACAACCAGTTTGAACTAGTTAAGTCTCTCAAGCAATATTCTCTGGATCCCTTCTAATAGCATCCTAGCTTCCTGGTGGTGATAGGCACATAGAGCGGAACAGTCCAAAGTCTAACACAGTTCATTTTCCTAGATATATAACCTTTTGTTTTCATCAAAATAAATCTTCTCAAGTTTCAGAAATAGATCATCTGTTCTCCTTGAGCGTCTTCATATTTGTTGGTCCCAATTCCCATATCAGACTTCTTCCTCTGATGTTGCACTATTCTCCCTGTAGATTGTCAGCTGCTCCTTTCTGTGCTCCCAATGCTGCCTTTGTAGTTAGCTTTATTAGAGTTGCCTGCAGCTGCTGAGTCCCCTGAAATGTAGGTTTGTTTTAATAAATACAGACTGTTGCAAAGCATAGTAAGTATAGGATGGCTTTGCTCCAGAAGCCATACTGTAGGGGGAGTTCTTGAGTTGAATCAACTCCCAGACAGACAGAGTAGGGTACAAAAAGATTTTATTGTCTTTGTTCCAGATCTCCTATTCCTTCTACTTCTTTGGCCTCCACAATCATACTACATCTTGTACAATTGGATACATATATGTGTTTTTGAATTGTATTAAAGTTTGACACCTGAGTGAGTTCTGGTATGCTTTTTCCTCTTCCTGTAAACTTCATCACCCCAAGCATCTAGATCCAAAGTCTTGACAGAAATCCTCTCTCATGGTACCCTACAATAAGTCTACTTAGCTGCACGTTAAGGTCCTATGTTTAATTTTTCTAGCCTGTAGCACAACATTTGGTTTTTTTATATCAATGCATTCACTGTTAGCAACTCTCAAAACTCTTTTGCTAGATTATCTTAGGTTCTATTTATCATTTTACTGCACTCAAAAGTGTGCTAGGCACCTCCCTAAGATGTTGCATCTTTTCTTCCATCAGGTTGGTAAATCTGCAAGTCAGTTTGCATTGTTAGGAGTCCAGTGTGGTGATAGTTAAATGCAGTCATTTTTACCATGTGTGTGATTCTAGAAGTGACTGTATAAAGATAGACATGGGGCCTGAGGATCTTGGAGTAGATGACATATCTCCATCTTTTAGGTCTGAAGAAATTCCCCCCTTGCCCCAACATTTAATTCACCTAATTACTTTATGACCCCACTCCTCATTTTGACCTAATAAGCTTTTCTCCAAATTCTCCAGATATTCTCTTACATAACTTAGTTTTAGAAATCACTTCATTATCAGTCTTAAGTGTTTTGGAAGCTGAACATAAAAAGGAAAATGAGTTTGTCCCTTGGGCCTGTTCTGTTTGGCTGTTAGTTACCCACTCTGAAAGACTTCGCTGTGATTTGTTGTATCTGTATTAGCCTAAAATAGCATCAAGGATGGCATATAATCATGATATTTAAATTCTTCTTGTTGTTTCTGTACTGCATTAGAAATCTTAATTTTGAGACTTATGGTCAGTTGTGTAGTTTTCTGAACATTTACAAGTGCTATAGTGTTAGAACAAAGAACATTTTAAGTAGGATCTTTGCAGAGAATTGTATAATCTTAGTACAGTTGTTCCTGACTGTTTAAATCACTTCCGTACACTTAAATAAAAATGTCTCATTTACTATTTCTTTTCTGTTTTTTGTCATCCCACTCTGAGTTTGTTTTGTAACTTAATAACTTAATAACCTTTATCCTAATTGTGCAACCCTTACTCATGCTGGTGAACAATTACCCTCACAAATAGTTTTTAACTTCTGTGGGACTACTCACATGAGTAATTGCTCACCAGCTTGAGTATGGATTGCACAATTCACAATTGAGACCTTTATTTGCAAGGGGTATAATACTAAAAATTCCAAGGACTTGATTTATGCAGTTCTTCTATTCAATGAGGAAGGGCAAACCAGTGTGTTTTAAAGTTGTCTTCCTTTCAGATTTTTGTCTCCCAAATTCTAATAGCGTGATATCTGAGGTGGCTTCTTTCTTCTTGAATCAGTTCTTAATCTAGTCACATTTTCTACATTGGACTCCCCACACAAGAAGTGTTCAAGAAATGTCTAAAACCACACTACATGGTGTGGTTTCAGAGTAGCAGCCGTGTTAGTCTGTATCCGCAAAAAGAACAGGAGTACATGGTGTGGCTGAACTTTGTTTTTTCTGAGTTATTGCTCTTAGGGCCAGTAAATAGCCATTCTTGATCTTCAATATTTTTATCCTAATTTTATGTCTACCCTCAGACACATGCATAGGGACATACTCTAATTTCTTTCTTTTGTGGTTAGAAAGCCTGCCCCGATTTGTGCAGTTGTGTGTGTCATTAGCTGGGCAAAAGCAGCATCAGCTAGCACCTGGGTGAACAGAAGCTTTGCCTTTTTATCCTTATTTTCTTAAGGGTGCTATTGTTTGAAGCAGCAGTGATTCTCCAGGCAGCTTCTGTTGCCCCAGTTGTCCCCCCCCTTCCCCTATGTTCAATGCTATCTGGGCAGGGGCAAGGCTTGCACCAACAAGAAGGCAGAAATAGGAGAGGGTAGGTTGGAGGCCTCTATCCATATAAAATTAATGTCAAAATAATTTTAAAAGATCAAGATTGGCCATTCATTAATCCTGATTTTCACTTCTAAACATGAGTATAGCAGTACTTTCAGTATGGATATATTCTGTATTAAATGTCTATGGAGAAGGTGATCTGTCATAGGAATATATGTAAAGGAAAGCAGTGAAATAATTACTTGAAATCCAGAGCTTTAAAGCTTTTAATTATTCCGATAGCTAATTAATCAGCAAAGCACTTCACCAGCTTGTGATCTTGCAGGAGTGTGAATAGGAATGGCTGTTTGGGAAGAGGGGGAGATGTATGAATCTTACACCTACCCATCAAGTCAGACTAATAGAATTTTTGTGAGTCTTAAAAGGACCGGTGTCCAGGTATTTCATCATTTAAAAAAATGTTCTCTGCATAATAACCAATTGGAAGTATGCAACTGACATCTGTTCTCTTATTTACTGAAATATTTTCCTCCTGAAGCATGAACTGGCTTATTTTATGATTGCTAACTAGTGTTGTGTTTCATGCACTGACTTTTAAAAAGGATTTGAAGCATTTGTTATGGGGGTCAGAAACAACTAATTTTTTTTGTTGTGCAAAGTACACATAAGTTACACATTCTGTTTACTAACCTTGTAGTGCATTTCCCAGAAGGTAAAGATAATGCCTTAGTGTGTTTTTTTTTTTTTTTATATATGGAGATATCCTATCTCCTAGAACTGGAAGGGAACCCGAAAGGTCATTGAGTCCAGCCCCCTGCCTTCACTAGCCGAACCAAGTACTGATTTTGCCCCAGATTCCTAAGTGACCCCCTCAAGGATTGAATTTACAACCTGGGGTTTAGCAGGCCAATGCTCAAACCACTGAGCTATCCCTCCCCCCAATGTTTGTAGATTAACAATAAAGTAGGTGCCAAGTACCTTTCTCATTAGGACTGTGCAAATGTAGACCAGAAATCATTAGTAGTTAACACTTTAACCATTACTTCTGAGAATCTCTGTAGTGTACTCCCATCTGTTTTAATACACATGATAGCTGCACGCTGCTCAGAAGATCCAGAAGGTGGTTAGTTTTCGTTTCTGTAAACTTTATAATGGTGCAGCCTGCTTTTTTGGGGCACTTTTTGCAAAGGAAGAGGAATTGTTTTTATCAACATTATAAATCATTTTACTAGGATGGCACCTTAATATGAGTTATTTTTTGTGCTTAAGCTCTTATATAAATTTGGTATGAGTATGAAATATGCAAAAATTCTTAAATTGATTTCTGCCTTGTTTTCAGAATTATGATTGTATTGGAATTGAAGTTTTAAACCTTTCTGTGATTGTTTAAAAGTTTGGAACATACCAAAATGTATTGAATTTTTAAAATTAAGAGAAGGATTGGGCAAAATCACTTTTTAAATGCTCCACTACAGAGAATTGTCTAGGTATCATCAACGAGCAGATATTTGGGTGTAATGTTTAAAATTTACAAATTGACTAATTTATGAAGTATTGGGAATTTGATAGACTAAAATGCTGTTTTCAACTGATGGTTAAAATGATTTCTTAGCATAACTGGTTCAGGTAATTCTATACTTCTATGTTGCAAGCAGTTAGATTTTTGAAGGATGTAGAGTAGGATTGTTTTATGGGCTGCTTTTAATACCTATTTTTATGTGTTTTTGAAATATTTTTCAGTTTATGACCCTGATCCATTAGAATGCTTAAGCATATGCTTAACTTAAAGCATATAAGTAGTCCTGTTGACTTGGGACTACTCACATGCTTAAAGGTAAGTACTTTGCTGGATTGGGGCCTGTGTCGTCCTCTTGGATAATGAATCAAAATGGCTAAAATAAAAGAACATATACTTGAGTATTCTGAACAAACTGGTCTGAATGCGACAAGATAGTCCAGCCAGTCTTCTTTTAACCTTTCCTCGTCTGTTTGCAAAGTTTGATTCTTCTGCAGTTCTTTTTTATTCTTCTGAAATCATATCCACTAACTTTTCTGTGAAGGGGTTTCTTTCTTTTTTTAAAAATGACTTGGAGGATAGGGAAGGGAAGCCTTATGCTGTTTTCTATGACAGCACTGTATACATGAAATCTCTTTGTCAGAAACATCTTTGAGGATTTTTAACATTAAAAATTCCGACTAGCAGTTGGGAGGGAAAAGGATTTTCAGGTAGGGCCTCTGTGTACACTAGAAATCTGTACTGTAACGGTACACTATAGTTAAAGCAGTACAACCCCCCCCCATTGTGTGACTGCAGTTATATTGGTATAAAGGAGCTTTATACTGGCATAGATATTCCTATAAGGGAAGGGGAATAACTTTACCAATATGTCATCTTTATAGCAGTCTAGTTGTATTCACCCTAGGACTTTTACAAGAATAACCATATAGGATTGATTTTTTTTTTAAGCCAAACTAACATAGTTATACCAGCAAAACTTTTAAGTATACTCCAGGGCTTTTATTTTGACTCTTCAAAAATAATAATAATAAAAAAAATCTTAAAGCCCCTTTTTATCTTCAGTGCCTAATAAACGTGAGAGACGATGTTAAATGCATGAGGTCCATGAAGATCAACCTCTGCTGTATTTTTGTCGAAACCCCTGTTTTAATTATTTTTATTAAAAACAGTGACTCTTGCATTGATTTCTCTTCATGGAATACCCAAATAGGAGGGATTTAAGCTCCACCCCCTGCTGACACAACCACTGTTTTCATGCTAAGCAGATGTAATAGCATTCCCCTCTCAATCATATCTTCTTTACTTACAGGTTGCTACATTGTTTTGATTAAAGCTGTTACATTGCTACTCCCAGCCTAGAGGGCAGTGGAGAGGAAAAAACTCATTACAGCTTGATGATTAACATATTTGTGGCATTTGTAATGTCACGGTTTCACAGAAAACAGTTTCAAGAGCTGCTGAGGTAATAGGGGTGTGACAAAAAGGCAAATGAAAGTCAGAAGAAAAGTATTTAAAAATATTAGAGGGATTTAAAAACACACATGCTTTCATATAAGAGCTGTTAAAAATGTAAAAAGTGTTGGATGTCGTCTTTAAAGATTTAACCCGTTATTCAGTTAAGATGTGGGAGCTCAGGATGCGACCAACGCAGTCTCTGTCTACTCTGGCAAGTTTCTGCGCAGTAAAGCAGCATTCTGCATTGTAACTCCCGAGGTGAACACACGGCCAAGCCACTTAATGCACAGAAACTGCACAGTTGCAGAGCTGTTCAGGGCCGCCCAGAGGATTCAGGGGGTCTGGGGCAAAGCAATTTTGGGGGCCCCTTCCATTTAAAAAAAAAGTTGGAATACTATATTCTCGTGGGGGTCCCTGTGGGGCCTGGGGCAAATTGCCCCATTTCCCCCCCCCCCCGGGCGGCCCTGGAGCTGTTTAAAAAAAGACCCCCCCCCCGACAGGAGGCATACAGCTTTCTGCGCCGGGAGTACAGCACCATGGTGTCGGTGTAGTCACCCTGGTTGCACTGTACTCCAAAGGAGAAGGTTGGATATGATACCTGGACATACACAAATCTTTAACTGTCCCGGGACCCACCTCCTCCTGGGACCCTCCCTTCCCCCAAACCTCTCTGTTAGGGTGACCAGATGTCCCGATTTTATAGGGACAGTCCCGATATTTGGGGCTTTTTCTTATATAGACACCTATTTCCGCCCCCCCACCCCCATCCCGATTTTTCACACTTGCTATCCGGTCACCCTACCCTCAGTGCTGGTGTGTTTTTTTTGTTTTTGTTTGTCTCTCTCTCTCCTCCGGTTGTTGTTTTTAATAAAATAATTGTTTTGGTTTGAAAGCAACCTTTATTCCATTAATTGAAAGCAAACAGAGTCCTGCAAAGCAACAGGCAATTTTCTTACACCTTCATAGTGCATTGTCTGCACCAATCACAATCCCCTCCTAGCATTACAAGCACTGCACTCCCAAACATAGCAACAAATATTAGTGGCTTTCAGCTGCAAAATGCTGCCTCAAGGCATCCCTGATCCTTTTGGCCCCATGCTGCGCCCCTCTAATAGCCCTGGTCTCTGGCTGTTCAAATTCAGCCTCCAGGTGCTACGCCTCCGCAGTTCATCCCTGAGTAAAGCTTTCACCCTTCCCTTCACAGATATTATGGTGTGTACAGCACGAGGCTATAAGCATAGGAATATTGTCATTAGCCAGATCCAGCCTCCCATATAGGCAGTGCCAGCGGGCCTTTAAATGGCCAAAAGTACTCTCAACAGCCATTCTGCACTTGCTCAGCCTGTTGTTGAACCGCTCCTTGCTGCTGTCCAGGTGACCCGTGTATGGCTTCATAAGCCGTGGCATTAAGGGGTAGGCAGGGTCTCCCAGGATCACAGTGGGCATTTTGACTATGGTGGTATGAGAAGAAAGTCCCTGCTTGCAGCTTCTTGAGCAGGCCAGTGTTCTGAAAGATGCGTGCGTCATGCACCTTTCCAGACCAGCCTGCGTTAATGTTCATGAAATGCCCACCGTAATCCACAAGTGCCTGGAGAACCATTGAGAAATATCCCTTCCGATTAATGTACTCGGTGGCTAGATGGCCTGGTGCCAGAATTGGAATATACATTCCATCTATCGCCTCTCCGCAGTTAGGGAAGCCCATTTGTGCAAAGCCATCCGCAATGTCGTGCATGTTGCCCAGAGTTAGTCTTTCAGAGCAAGATGTGATTAATGGCCCTGCACGCTTCCATCAACACGAGTGCAGCGGTCGACTTTCCCACTCTGAACTGGTTAGCGGCTGATCGATAGCAGTCTGGAGTAGCCAGCTTTCACAGAGCAATCGCCATGCGCTTCTCCAGCAACAGGGCAGCACTCCCATTCTCGTGTCCTTGTGCCGCAGGGCTGGGGCGAGCTCATCATGGTCCCATGAATGTGGCTTTCCTCATCCGAAAGTTCTGCAGCCACTGCTCATCGTCCCAGACTTGCATGACGATGTGATCCCACCACTTAGTGCTTGTTTCCTAAGCCCAGAAGCGGCGTTCCACTGTGGTCAGCACCTCCGTGAATGCCACAAGCAATCTTGTGTCGTAGCTACTACATGCAGCGAGATCAGTGTCGCACTCCTCTTGCCTTTGTAGTTTAAGGAATAATTCCACTGCCACTCGTGATGTGTTAGAGTGAGCAGCATATTGGTCAGCAGCGCGGGATCCATTCCTGCAGACTAAAGAGGCAAGAGTGCGCAGTACACAAACTGTTGGAAGATGGCGCCAAATGTGGACGGAAGTACAGGGATTGCTGGGATGCAAAGCAATGCATTACGGGGCATTGGGACAGGACCCAGGATGCCCCACGACCCCCTCTGCCTTCCCACAACTCTTAGCAGCAGAAGAGGAAGAGATGCTTTGTGGGAGAGCTGCCCAGAGTGCACTGCTTCAACTACTGCTGCAAGTGTGAACACACTATTGTGCAGGCAGCTGCCAGTGTGAACACACAACAGCGGTTTCCCTTCAGCGCTCTCTGAGTGGTGCTGTAACTCTGCCGGTGTAGACACACCCATATACACTGAGGCATTGTCTGTGCCGGAGAAGTTCTTGAAAATTTAACCATTCATGCTGACATTGGTTCAGTTTTACCTGTTTCGACACTGGGAGTGCTAATGTTATCAGCCTGTTGGTTTCTGACACCATTTTCAGTACCATGTTGATTGGTCTTCTTGTGAGCTGAGTTAGATGGCATGGTGCTGAAAATGATGCCAGCAGCCATTGGCTGACTCCTTTAGTACTTCCAGTTTTCCCCCCAAGAACTTCCCTAGTGTAGACAAGGTTTTACTGTACACAAGGTTATAGACGTGTCCCAAGCTATTACTTATTGAATAAGTGGTGCCCAAGCTGAACTGACGCTGATATCAGTAAGAATAAACAGAAATAAGCTCGGCTGAGCACTGTTTTGGAAACTATAGTTAATTCTTAAGGTTGACCTGCAAGAAGTACTCTGACAAATCCAGGGAAGATCAGACTTGACATTCCTGACATCTATAAGGTTTTAAAAAACAGAACAGTCTCTCTTCCATGCTTTTGTTGGAAGACCAGTCTAGGTAATCTTTATACATCCTGCAGAAACACAGAATGTAAAAAAATTCCAATTACTCCCTCTATTTCCCCCCACCCCTTTCAGATCATCTTTAAGACAGTGGCAGTTTCCTATCTTTGACAACCTGTCCTTCCTATTCCCATCCTAATGTTCCACTTCTATAGACAGAGCAACAGTGAATTTAAAGTACTTCTACCTTTCTGTGAGGCTAGTTTTTGAAACCTCAGCAAGTAAGTGTTTGTTTTGTTAATGCTCTAAACACAAGAGAGCAACTAAACTTATTAGCATTTAGGAAAAAACCCTCCTTGTGGTATAGCAAGGAGATTCAGTCCATAGTTCTGTAAAATGGATAACAAGGACGGATCTGAGATGGTTGAATCACAATCCAAGGCACTGTAACATTTGCAACAGCCTTGTATTAAGGAAACAATGGAGTTCTTGTTTACAAACCGAAACCTCAATTTAATATTTAACAATATCTGATTTAAACATTGACAAGCAGGGAAAGGCATGGTCCCCCATACCCTTTGCAGGTAAATAGACAATGGCAGCTTCTTGAGAGCAGGCTGACGACCCTACTAAGGTAAAAGATGTCACCTGCTGCAGCTCTTTCAAGGATTTGATTGGCATGGAAACACCACCAAGCACTTCAAAGGGGATAACAAAATTGAGGGTGATCTTAATACACCCATTCCCCCTCCTTTAATGAAATGGTTGTTGTCAGCTTAACGCAGAGATGCTGGAATTTTACCAGCTCAAAATGCAGTCAATAACAGGTTCAGCACAATGTTTTTGTACCCACACATTTAGGGGCAGTATTGAGTGATTCCTAGTCCCTCTGCCAGTAGATGGACATCAAGAGGTTAGAGCAGTGCTTCTCAACCTGCAGCCCAATCAGCACACAGCTGTGGCCAATGTGGCATCCTCAGGGTCATACAAGTAGTGTGTGTATATATGTGTGGATGTGGCCCACGTAACACACACACAGCTGCATATGCAGCCCACAGTGGCAAATAGATTGAGAATCACTGGGTTAGTCTCCTATGCAATTTGATGAGATGTAATGGAATGCTGGGGGTGGGGGGGGAGAGGGTAGTGTGGGAGGGGTCTCTAAGCACAAGAGTAAAATGGCCGAAAAGCACAAGAGCAAGCTTGATTGCCCCTTCCTCAGCTAAGGAGGGAGAGTTCATTTAGAGAAGGAGGAATCTGATAGAGGAATCTGACAAATCTGTGATTAAGAGAATAATTAACACTCTGGGAGTATCTCCAGAACAAGAGGAAGAGAGTGAAAGAGAACTTTTTTTTTTCTTTTTTAAATAAAAAAAAGGCTTCATGGTTTTCCATTCCTTACTCTTCCTCCTTATCCTGTCAGTTGTGGTCAGCAGCTCTTGTTCTTCATGTCTAAGTTTTCTTGTCAAAGGAGTCCTCTAAGCTGACACCATTGACCTACCCACGCCTACTGTGGGGGTTAGGTCAACCTATCTATGTTACATGAGGTACAAAATTTTTCACAGCTCTGAGTGATGTAGCTAGGTTAATCTAATTTTTAGGTGTAGACCAGGCCTTGTCTTCACTACAGAGTCAGCCTGGGCTTTTACTCAGGTGCTGCTGCCAACCCAACTCCTGTCCACAAATACAGTCCTCTGGCTTGAGTTTGGTCATGCTTTATGCTCTGCATTTTAGGATGGGCCAGGTCAGAAGGAGTTACTTTGACAAATAAAAGCTGCTGCTCTTCTCCATACCTGTGTGGTATGAAGCAGTTGAACTGGGTGAAGGAAATCTAAAACTCAGAGTGAATAGTTAGAACAGGCTGAATTGATTCCTGCTGGATTTTTAATCGAATTTTGTGCCTGTGGGAAGATATTAGATTGTAGTCCCCCCAGTACACACAAGACAAGATATTTCAAAAGTGATGAGTGATTTTGGGGTGTCTCAAGTTTTGGGTGCCTTAAAAGGCGTCTGATTCTCAGTGCTAGGCACTTCCTGAAAATGAGACCCCTTTATAGTGTCAAGTTGGGCTCCCAAAATCTCTAATCACCTTTGAAAACTTTGATCAGGGTGGGATGTAGCAATGCAAGCTTCCTGCATGTAGCCAAGCTAATATATTAAAACCTAGAGTTGGAGAGCAGGTTTCCCTTCAGCTCTTGGCCACCACTCAGTTTAAGAAGCCCAGCGATGCCTGCCTCTGCCGCTACTACAGGTTTCTCAAGCAGTAGCAGCATGAAATTGGCATTCTTGCAATTCACATTCTGGCTGTCCACAGGCTTGTGCATATCAGCAGTGAAACTGGATTTTGTTAATTTAACTATGCATTGTCTTATTCATTTGGAATTTCAAGACAAGTGAATCACATTAATTTTGTAACCAAAATCTGGCTTGAAACTATCAGAAGTTGTAAGTTTAACCCACAGGCTCCTTTAGTATTCTAGCATCTTGCCTATCTAGAAAGAAAAACTGTTTTTTGTCTGGATTAAGGCCTCAATATGCATGGATTTAGCTGCAATTCAAAATAACAGTAATAGTTTTATGGTGAAAGCCCAATGTATAGCAGAAAATATACATAATTTCCAGTGGCTAAAATTTTGAACTAATTATCTGATGTGAGCACACTGAATACTTCAGATAATGTGTTTACACTTTAATTCACATTTTCTTTTGATAGGAAGTTTACCTTTGCTTTGCAGGCTTCTTAACGTCTGAAATGACAGGCACACTTCATTAACCGGTAATATATTCTAAAGGAAATGTCCTCTTGCAGGTATAGCCCCAACATGCCTTAATTTCTCTCTCCGTGTTCTTTTGAAAGTCTCCCTCTACCTTTATTTCAGTCTAAAATAACACCCCAGTAGACATGGTAATCTGCATTCATTTCAGATTTCTACACTTTTTGTGATTTTTGGAGTACACAGTATAATTTTGATTATTTTCCTTACCCTTTACTAAAGGGAAACGGAAGTGCTCTCCTTCAGGTAGGTATTTTCTATTGTACTATTACTATTGCATTAATCTGCATTTAGAATGTTTGGCTCAGTGAATAATGGCTTGACCTATATTCTTCCACAGTTCTACCTTATTCTATTATTCATTACCTATCTAGTAGTCTCTGTATTACAAGTGAGAAATAAAGCGAGATGTGAAATGAAGCTTGTGTACTGTCAGTGACACTTGACCTAGCCATAGGCAAAGGAATATGTTATTTTTAAAGAGACTCTACCAAAGCTTGTAAGTCTAAAATTAGACCTACTATGTAGCTATGACTTGGATCATTTGTCCTGATCTGCTCTACTCTTCCAGAGAGTGTTGCACTGTATTAATTCTGGAACATAGTTGCTTTTCTTTTCAATAATCCCAGTTGTGTTACAAGCTGCAGAAGGAAACATACAAATCATTGGCAAGTTTCACTTTGCAAGTCCTGAATCGAAGTGGCCAGGTGATTCATTTATGTTCAGTCACAAAGCAAAACTTCCCATTCATTTTTTCCCTTTCAGTAAACTATAAAGGTATGTAGAGATACTGTACATAGAGACTCAGATATTATAACAGATGATAGGTCCTTTAAAATTGCATGTAATGAAAAGTGGGTTTGATAAAATATCTGATTAATGTGGGCAGGGATTTAGCTACACAATGGATCTCCATACACCGTGATAAAAATTAAAGATTTAATTTATTCCTTGGAGCCTCAGGCACTGCTGAAAAATCAGTGTGGAATCTAACAATCTTGTAAATCATGAATATGCATACATTTGGAGAAGCATATCTTTGTGCATTAACTCTTTCTTTAAAGAAACTCTTTGGCCACCTGTCCTTCATGAAAGCTGGCTTTGTCCCCTTGTTTGTGAAAGGGGAGTGGAAAGCTTCCAAAACGTAACTTTTGAGTCTTCCCTCCACCCCCAAAATTAAAAGTTTAAAGATGACCCATGTTTAGATTTCAAAGAAGGGGGACTGATTTTTCTCTTGAATTGAGCCCTTGGTGAACCCCTGTCCCTAATTAGCTTTCTTAAATAATGTGTGAGAGAGACTGAAGAAGGATATGGGGTTGGCAGTAATTTCACTGCCTTCATTATCTTGCTTTATTCTCATGAATCAGGAGGGTTTCTGCTGCTGTACAATAGCACTGGAAAGCTAATATGTACTTATTCCCTTTTATGCATTTTGCTAAGCTTCATAGCTTCTTTTAATGTTCTTCTCTGAGGCATTACAAAGTACAATTGCTCCTTTTCCAGTTTGGTTGTGGAAACAAGTGTTTGTATTAAAGTACTTTAATGTGGACTAGGAAATGCCCATTTGGTTATCAAGTTTTTTAAAATCAGGTTTGTTTTTGTTAAAATTGTTTTAACTAAAATAGTTAAATTAAAAAAAAAACACAAAAATTAAATTGACTATGTCAGCCAGGTCAACCTGAGCAACTTAAAATACTGGCTTCTGCAGCTAACTCAGTCATCTTCACCTTCATTTTCCTGTTTGTTCTAATCTGGAAAAGAAAAACAAACTTTCCTGCCTTTTCAGGTCCCAAATGATTTCTCAATTTGGAATGAATTATTCTTTCTACACCGGGAGAAGAGATACTGTTGTTAAAAGTGAGATTATCACTTCAACAGTCTCTGAATCCAAGTGCTTAAGTGACTTCCACCAGTTCACTGGTGTGACTTTCTTTAAAACATCATCAGCAAACATATATTTCCCAAACTGGGTCTCTTTTTTTTATGGCCTGCTGCCATTATAGGTTTTCCCTTCTAGTGAGAGAATGATATGGTAGATCTCAAATCAATGAAGGCTACACTGAGAAAGACCTCAAGATTTCTGGAATATGCTCATCAAATCGTTTCACTTTTGTTTCTACTGCCTATCCCTCCCTTCTCACAGTTATCTCCAGACTTTCTCCTTGTCCAGAATCTATTCCACCCCCAACAATCTTCTGTTCATTGAACTTTTTGAAACTTTGCGCTTTTAGAGAGAGGTAAGGGATTGACTCTGTGTACATAAATTTGCAGAGGGACAATAGGGTTGAGGTCTGTTATTTCTTACCTTTATATTATTGATTTATTTATTTTAAAAACATTTTTGCTGTTAACAAGCATGTTATCTCTGGAGACCCAAATCCAGAGTTTGCGAACTGCAAAACTAAGCATCTCTGATGGTATCTTCTAGACTGAGCACTGAGTCCCATTTGGTAGATAGAAAGATTAATCTAAATAATCTATACAGATGCCCCTGAAACCCCATAAGATTGGGTTCCTAATCCATGAACTATTGGAACTCATTTACAAAACTTTTCTTAAACATTACATGACTATATTGTCTCATGCTATAGAATTAGAATTTATAATCCCTATTCCATGATGCGATATTTTTGAGCTATAATGTATCTTAATTAAAACTATCTTTAGATTTAAATTAAAAAAAAATCAGATTTTTATTTATTTTAAATCATTGGTTTTTATCCACCCTGCTTATTAGTGAATTCTGACTAAACTCCTTCACGGCATGTATTAATGTATTAAGTAAAGGTAGTCTTTTTTTTCTCTGTGGAAAGTGAGGACTTTTTACACAGCGTAGCTACTAAATTATAAGACAACTTACTTACATCTTCCAGGGAGCATTAAAATGTAAGCAAAACAAAGTTCCAAAATTTAAGCAACTGATGTTAATAACTTTATTAAGCAGTTATTGTGTAATAACACAGCTTGTCATGAAGATTTACAAAATGGACTTTAATATAGCAGTATAGGATTTGCCATAGTGGATGTTATCACTAGTCCTTCCAGTTCGGTATTACCAGGTTGCTACTTCAAGTTATAAAACACAAATCTGTGTGGTGTGGGAGGGTGGGTGGGGTGAGGTGGGAGGGAAGGAAGAGTTAACCTTAACTTCACCAGTTCCTGACTTGAACGCTTTACTTTGAAACTGAGAGAGAGACAATGGTGAGGTAATATCTTTTATTGGACCATCTTCTCTTGGTGTAGAAGGTACAAGCTTTTGAGCTACACAGAGTTCTTCAGCTCTGTTTAGCTCAAAAGCATGTACTTTCCACCAACAGCAGTTGGTCCAATAAAAAGTTACCTCATCTACCTTGTCTTTCTCATATCCTGGGACCAACACAGCTACAATAACGCTGCAAATTTACTTTGGAACTGTAATATTCCTAATTAGCTTTTGTGTGTGAAACTTTAGGAATAATATATTAACAGATGAGCATTAACTTCATTAGAGATGCTCCTGCTTACATTAGGGTCTATATTTGACTCAGGTAGCTTGGTGTTAAAATTTGTGGCATAAGGCATATCTTACGGGATGTAGTATGTGGATGAAGCAATTGGACTGAGAGTTGGGAGACCTGGGTTCTGTTTTTATCTCTGCCACTCGCTTGCTGTGTGACCTGGGGCAAGTCACTTCACTGTGCCTCTGTTTCCCCTTGCACACTCTGTCTTATTTAGTTAGTTTGTAAACTCTTTGGGGCAGAGACTCTCTGTCACTGGGTACAGTGCGTAGCACAACGGGGATCTTGGCTGTGGCCTCTAGGCTCAACAGTAATACAGATATTTCTGTATTAAGAGTTAGTCATGTAATGAATGAATGAATGGGGCTGGGGTTTGAGGATCTCTGATATTACTAATAAAATGTATTGTTTTGTATTGTATAGTTGTGTAAACCACTCCTTCCATGTACTTGAAACTGCACACACAACACCGTACAGATGTTCTATTAATCCATTGTGTATTTCACTTTTCTAGAATATGAACATTTTTAGCTACGTCTGGCTGAATCCCTTTTTATAAATGTAATCTAAATCTTTGTGAGAAAACTTGCAGATCTCCCTTTCATGTAGGAAAAGGGGGGGGGGGGAATTGGATATTTTTGTATATGGGTTAAAATATCTTGTTTGTAGACATGTGTGCAGTTTAACCTGTTTGATAACTCTCTCCTGGAGTAATGTGATAATTAGTACCAGCAGTTCAAAAATGGCATTTTTTCTCATATCTACTGATAGTAATGACAAGCGTGTACGTGTATTTCTTCTTCCCAATATGTCCTCCAGCTAAAATCTAGTGTCTGTGTTCTGGCTATTTTAGTTTTAGTAATATTTAAAACATTGACCCTAATGTCCGCTTGATATGAAAGGGATATTCACACCTGCATTTTTTTCAGTTTTAGTTGCATACTCAACCTGACCCTGTTTAAATTTTCTTACTGTTTCTTGCTTTGAGTGAAGGCTATTTTTTCAGTGTAGACAAACTTCAGTGTGTGGCTTTACATTTCAGATAACTCAATGGATTTTGTTGAAATCCATACATTAAGTGGATTTATATTGCTTCTCTTTTGAATTAAGTTTTATTAATGCCTGTTGGATTGGGCTCATTTCTTTGTCTTAGCAAACTAAAGATGGTGGTTTATCTCTTTTGAATTTCATTTAGTCTCTTGGTAGAGATCTGATAGGCAGAAATAGTCAAGTGTCCTTCCATCTGCATTCGGTATCTGAATAACTGTCATGAGGAGAATTCTTCAGGGTTATACATATCATGAAAGTGTTTGAATAAAACATAGAGGAAATTGAGAAATTAGATATTCTCATCACCCCACCGCCAAGCTTACTCCTGACATTACAGGTAAACATTAGTTTTCTCTCTGCAGAATTGCATATTCCATTCCTATTTGTACAAAAGGTGACAAAATTATTAGAAAACAGAGGAAAAAGTGGCCCACAGTGATAGGCAGCAATATTAGATGGATGAAATTTTGGGAGTCTCAGTTAAAAAAAGAAACCACCACCGACAAAAAAACCTTGGCTATCCATTTTAAGAAATCTGTTCAAGTTGGTGGTCCCTGCAGCTGCTTTTTACAAAGAGCAGTAACTTTAATAAATTAGTTTTATTTTTTGCTGCAGTTGCAGTTGTACTGTTTACAATGGGGACTCTGATTTTTGCTGAAGTTGCAAGTATATTGTACTTTGTTAGTTCATTGGTGAGATGTTAATTCACTCAGGCCTCTTAAAAGAATCCTAAATTTTCTATTAAAATAATTTTCTATGAAACCAACTAATCATGAATTAAAAATGTTTTCTTACTTTATCAAATGGCAATATTTAACTTTTATCTCAAAGGCTGTTCTCAGATTCTCCAAATGTTAAGGTCAAGTAAAATATTAATTTAATAGGAATGGGGAAGCAGATGAGTTGTGTATCTTTTGGTGTTTGCTTTATGAAGTGCCCAAGAACTTGATTTATTGCTAGTGCCAAAATAGCTGTAAAAATGAAATTAAACTCTTGGCAAATTTTTATTTTAGGTAAAGAGCATTAACACAAGGTGGTCCTTCCCCCAACCTCTTCTTTGCTATTTTTAATAGGATAAAATGAAAGTCTCTCAAAATCCTGTAGTTTGCTTTTTAATAGCAAAAAGTGGAATAGCTGTACCAGGGAGGCAAAATGTTTCTAAACTTACCTTTGGGTCAAAAAAGGTACCATGTTAATGACTGGACTCAGCACTGTTTTGCTGACTCATATCAAACTAAGCTATGTAATTAGCAATTGAAATTGCATAATTATTTCAAGGTATGAATATGTAAAGTATCTGAATGCTAGAGTTTGCACTGTGTAGCAATCTTTATAATTGCCATAGAAGTAAAAATTATCAAATGAAGTCTTTAATTTTGTTGAAGAGCTAAGAACACCTTTCTTTCTGTTGCATCTAATTCAGTGTGCTCACTTATTAATATAGCAAACAATTTAATATTTTTCAAAGTTAAAGATCCCTTTAGATCCCTTTATTCTATTCTGTCTACTGCAGGTGTATCACTTGTGCCTGTAACATATGTCACTTTCTGTTGCTACTGCAGCATATCCCCTTCAAACTGGGAGATTTACTCTATAATCAAATAGAGTTCCCATCACATTCCAGAGCATATACACATGGTGCAAACTCGCTTGTTTCTAGTGCTTGGCTTTATTGGTAACTCAAAAATAAATAAAACATAAGCCCTCAGTCTCAGCTTTCCCCCCAAACTTTGGATTCCCTGAAAACCACCTCTGTACTGAGAGAGGCTTCAAATCCCACTTGTATCTTGGGCTTTGTCGTCACTACAAAATAAATGTTTTTTCCTAGTGTAGATATGGCCAAGGTTGGGGCTACATCAGTCTTCCTGCTAGTATGATTGACCATCATATACACTTTACTTTTATGCTGCGGTTTAAGCACTTGGTGACTCAACAGAGGAAGCTCTGCTCTTGGCCCGTTTCAGGGCATAGGATTGACTGTTCGGTTTCCTCTCCATTAAAATAGGTGCTTCAGTCTAGGGCACATTCTTGAGTCAAGACACATGGTTTCTTATGCACGTGATAAAAGTCCAGCAATAATTAAGGGTCTTTTCAAAGGCTACTTCACTTTGAAATTCTCCTTTCTAAAGCTTAGCAGAGCAATGCGAGTTTTTTATATGAATCCTCCTCCAAGGGACTTGAACTTAATTCTGCTGTGGTTGCTCTTACTTAGTAGTTCAGCTATGGATGTTGAAATTATTTTTCCAAACCGTGTCCATTTGTGACACTGCCAGTTTATATGTAGGTAGTTGAAGTTGCTTGTTGTTGCTGTTTTATTATTTACCTCTTTGATTTTTACATAACATTGTTCTTGTTATCCATGTAAATATCCAAGCCTTTTCTGAATGCTGCTAAGCTATTGGCTTCATTGATATCTTCTGGCAAACCTTCCCCCCCAAAAAGTCACCAGTTTTTTCCCCAGTTATGGAGGGAGTGGAATTCAGATGTTTAGATGGGGATTCCTCTGCCATACTCTGGGGTTGCAAAGATGAGGAGACTCCTCTAGGAGCAGTGTCATCTCTATTTCCTATCCAGAGGCTGCTACCGAGCTCTGTTCCTTCTGGTGTATGTCTGATGATAGATCAAAATTCTTTTCCTATGAGTTGGATTTAAATAAATGTAAAGGAATACACTATGCTGATGCATTTTATTTGAAGTCTGTTTTTAACTCTTATTAGAGAACCAAAGTGGGTGAGGTAATATCTTTATTGGACCAACTTCTGTTGGAGAAAGACAAGCTTTCAAACTTACACAGAGCTTTTTCTTCAGGTCTGGTCTTATGGCCAACTTAATTTTCTGCAATACTTAAACTATAATAGTTTTTATCTTAATTCTTCCAAGAATAAATATTATTACAGATTTTTTTAAGCTGTCTCAATCTTGTTGTCATTGATCTTATTTGCTGAGAATTGTCATCTTGAAAGGACATATTCTTTTGTACTGTTCTTTCACTGTTATAAAGTTGTATGTTTATTACTGACTTAGAAAAGTTGTCTAAGTTGAAACTTAATTCTGCCTTCCTTCAAAATGGCATGATAGTAATTTGAAGAATGATGGTAATATTAAGCTTGCAATCAGTGTAATTCTCACCCACGCCTTTTGTTACTGATAATGCAGTTTCTTGTACAAGTCTGGAGAAACATTGCTGGAGAACGTTTTTAAAAGTACAGTCCTTGTTCTGCTAGTGTGGTAACTTTTTCCTTATGGAATCAGTGTTTTTTAAGTATTTAAACTGGTTTTATTTGTAATTTGTAAAACATTGCAATGATTTTTTTTTTAAAAATTGAAAATCAAAGGATATAATTAATAGTAAACGTACAGCGTAAATATCTGAATGTCTGTCTGTTCACTTGAGTAATGCATTGTAAAGCATAAATGGGCCTCTGCCAATTTGAAATCTAATCATCTTCAAAAAAGTTTAAAAGGTTTTGCATTTATAAAGCTTACACTTGAGTTCCCCTGACAATATTTTGGATTTACAATTACATTTTCGTATAATTTAAAACACATCCTTCCTCAGTGCTATGTGAAATATGCTCCCAAGCAGCAGAAACTGTGACTCTGGTAGACACACAGTGCTGTCAAATATACAAAGTAAACAAACTGTTTGTTTTCCCTCTGATCTGCTTAGCTTTGTATGTCGCCTTGAATGCATTCTTCTGCTGCCCCTCTTCAGTGGCTTCCAGTTGAATATAGAACCCAGTTCGAGGTGTCTGCCCTGATATTCAGAACCCCCTATGAATTTGTCCCTGGATACCTTAGAAATAGTGTGATTAGTTTATAGGAAATTCTCACGCTCTATGACCCTGAGTTCCCACAACAGCTATGTTACACTAGAACATTGAAATTGTTAACCAACAGAGGGAGGCTCATGAGTGGAGGAGACAGAACTTTTGAAGGACCCGAACCTGACTCTGGAATTTGCTCACTTGATCCTATGAGATAATTACTATAGACCTCACAACACAACTAATTTCTTTGGCTTAGCTTTCTCTCATTGTCAATGTGCATGCTTGTGACAAAACAACCTATAAACTAATCAGAGTATAGTAATACTCATGCTCTTTTTATTGTAAAAAAAGCATTAGAATAAACTTTTGATATTTATATTGTTTGTTTTAAATAGTGTGAATTTCCAGCAGTTACTCTTACCTGAGGGCTTGGCTACACTGGCGCTTTACAGCGCTGCAACTTTCTCGTTCAGGGGTGTGAAAAAACACCCCCGAGTGCAGCAAGTTACAGCGCTGTAAAGCACCAGCGTAAACAGTGCCCCAGTGCTGGGAGCTGTGCTCCCAGCGCTGTAAACTAATCCCCTCCTGGAGGTGGAGTACCTGCAGCGCTGGGAAAGCTCTCTCCCAGTACTGGCGCAGGACCACACTTGCACTTCAAAGCGCTGCCGAGGGAACGCTCCCGCAGCAGCGCTTTGAAGTTTTGAGTGTAGCCACGGCCTTAGTCTTGAGATAAGGAGCAAAAGTGGGTTTCTTCACATAAAATGCACTAGGGACCTTGAAAGCACCTTCAGTTGACTTCAAAGCTTTGGACAATTTTGTTGGATGTTTTTATTCACAAAAGAACAATTAAAGCTACAACTAATTTTTTTTTCTTTTTCTTTTTAGGTTATGGTTTCCTGTGTCTTGCACCTTTTTCTTGAAGAGAGGAAATGATCTTAGCAGAACTTGTTTCAAATTGATCACTGATACAGAGTCTTCACAGTCCAGAAACGTGCATTGGGGGGGAAAAAAATAATCTCTTTGAAGTTTTTGAAGTTTGTCTTATTAAAAGGGGAAAAAAATGACGACTTCGTCTATTAGACGGCAAATGAAAAACATTGTGAACAATTATTCAGAGGCCGAAATAAAAGTTCGGGAAGCAACTTCCAATGACCCCTGGGGTCCTTCTAGTTCCTTAATGACTGAAATAGCAGATCTGACTTACAATGTGGTAGCCTTTTCTGAAATTATGAGCATGATCTGGAAACGGCTGAATGACCATGGCAAAAACTGGCGGCATGTGTATAAGGCCCTTACTCTGTTAGATTACCTGATTAAAACAGGCTCTGAGAGGGTGGCACAGCAATGTAAAGAGAATATTTTTGCTATTCAAACACTGAAGGACTTCCAATATATCGATCGAGATGGTAAGGACCAGGGCATCAATGTAAGGGAGAAGTCCAAGCAGCTGGTCTCTCTTCTGAAGGATGATGAGCGACTCAAGACAGAGAGGGCCCAAGCCCTGAAGACCAAAGAGCGTATGGCTCAGGTGGCCACTGGAGTTGGTAGTAACCAGATCACATTTGGCCGAGGTTCCAGTCAGCCTAATCTATCCACTAGCTATTCAGAGCAAGAATATGGCAAATCTGGAGGCTCTCCTGCATCTTACCATGGCTGTAAGTACAAATAATCAAATGCATGTAAAAATGAGGGTGGTTTTGTTCTGTAAATCTACATCTGTTCCAGACCTTTCAGATTCTGATTTGCAGTTGGATGAGAGAGTAAGTGGAGCTTTCTAGAATATTAGTGTACAGATCACAAGGGGTTTTTGCAGTGACTGAAACGCTATACGTCTTCTGGGAAGTACTAATGCCTTTACAAATTACTAGGCTTAATTGCTTGTCAGGGAGAGGATGAATATGTTGATTTAAATTGATTTATAAAACAATTTTTACTTACCTTGTCCCAAAGGTGGTGAAATCCAGCCATTTCCATGAATGGATTCCAATGTTTAATATGACACATCTGACTGGGGCAGAGCAGCAAAGGGGATTCTTTCAGTTAATATTCTGCATACGTTTCCAATTTTGAGAGGTGTGTGTGATGAAAAGTGTGTTTTGTTTTACACTTCATTCTTTTAGGTTTCCTTCTGAATTCTATTTTAATAAAATCAGCACAGGGAATTCCCTTGCATCCATCAGTTTGACCAGACTTCCTTTTATTTTGTTGCTATTTTATTTTAGTATGAGCATAACAGTTTACTTCATTGTTCAACAGTTCTTTTAAACAAATACTGTTGTAACAGTTCAATATTTCAGTCCTTAATTCTTCACTATACACATTTATAGTATCAACTTTTGATGTACAAATATCGGTACTAAATACTGTTTCATTCTAAAAATTAATGAAAATACAATGCCAAAGGAATGGGTTCTTTGTATGGCTGCTTGGGCCCACTTGTTATGAAGTCTGGTTTGGCACTTCTTAACATAAGTAATGATCTGCTGAAGGCTGCTTTGGCTGAAATCTCAGAGGTTGTGGTATAATGCTAAAAGAAAACTCATTTTTTCGTTTGTTTGTTAAACGAACACTTACAGTGTCTGAAGTGCTGTAACAGAGTCAATGGTGAATTGAATAAGTGTCAGTTATAACAATAATCTTACATCTGTCGGGCCCTTCATCCTAAATTATTACCACCTCTCAAGTTATAAATACAGGAATTGCCTTAACAGCCAATGACGTGTCACCCGCTTGTTGTGCGGAAGGCAGCAGCAATTTAGCAGCACATAGCAATATTACACAACCGTTTAGGATAGGCAGTGAAAAATACTTTATCTATTTAAAGTTACAGAGAAAAGCACGTTAAGCAGCATTATCCAAACTGGAATTTTATCAGTCACCAAACTAATACTTTTTCCTTGTGAAAAATACCATGGGATCTTAAATGATCCCAAGTACTCAGAACCTCTGTTTTACCTCTTATTAAAAAAAAAAAAAACCACAAACCATGGAACATCCAACCACTGAGTACTTCTTTTTATCATGCTGGAGCATTGTTTCAGTATTGACTCTGAAAGAAGAATATCTTTATTGTGTCACTAGGATATTAGGTTTTCTTTTGAGGTCTCCCTTCAGAGTACTAATGTAATTGAACCATACTTGGCTAGGAGATTAAGATGAAGTATCATGGCTCTTAACTTTAATTGATTTATTGAACTGATCCTCACCATGGTATGTTAATAATGTCTTGGTTCTATTCTTCAGCAAATGATACATTAGTTGGTATATTTAAACATTTTTATTTGCCATACTAAACCAGGTACCAGACGTTCAAACTTCCTTTTGCTATATTCATGCTGAAGGAGAAGGTATCCTGCTGAATTCTTATTCCTTTAATGTTTTAGGAATTGTATTGTGTGCTAGATAGCAGAACCATGTTCAGGTCATTCTTTCAAAACAAAATATTAGTGTCCTGTGTATAGTTATTTGTCTTGTACTTGTGCACCCGAGTGCTCCACATCTTTATTTGCAGAACCACTTGTGCAGCAAAGATTGATTGAGCTCCTCCAGTAAGGAAGTTTTGGAAGTTCCGGAGCTTCTGGCTATAACACTCCCAACACTTTAATGCTAATCATCAAACATTTTGCTGGGTATTAAAAATATTTTTTAAACAATTCAAACGACAAATTTGTTGCATTTTATTGAGCAGACCTTTCAACTTAATAGACCAAAGCAACATCCACAGATGACCAGAGAACCAGAAACTATTTCAAAGCAGCGGTGTCTGTTACCAGGGGAGTGGGAGATTGTATGGTGGGGCACAGAGTATTACATTGTGAGCAAAAAAACCAAACCCTGGGAAATTTAATGTCTTCCCTGTTAGTGTAGAATTAATTTAGGCTTTAAAATAAATAAATAAATACAAGATCATGGAAAATCCTGGTTTCCATCTTTAGACCATTCAAAGGAAGATGAGTCATGTCTATCGTATTATCCTTTCTTCTCATATGGTCTGAGCGTGTAGCTCTAGCAAACTACATTGAAAGAGTAAACTTTTCACTTTGCAAGCCATTGAGAAATATCCTTGAAAGGACGTTTAGGAGGAAGTCACTGAACCGTGGCTGGTGGGGGCCGCGATCGGCCGAACCTGCCGCGTCAGCAGGTAAATAACCCTGGCCCGGCCCGCCAGGGTGCTTATCCTGGCGAACCGCGTGCCGAACGTTGCTGACCCCTGATCTAGACCATCCCTGACAGGTGTTTGTCTAACCTGCTCTTAAAAATCTGCAATGATGGAGATCCCACAACCTTCCTGGGCAATTTATTCCGGTGCTTAACAACCCTGACAGGAATTTTTTCCTAATGTCCAACCTAAACCATCATTGCTGCAATTTAAGCCAATTGCTTCTTGTCCTATCCTCAGAGATTAAGGAGAACAATTTTTCTCCCTCCTCCTTGTAGCAACCTTTTATGTTCTTGAAAACTATTATCATGTCCCCTCTCAGGCTTTTCTTCTTCAGCCCAGCCAAACCCGAATTTTTCAATCTTCCCTCATAGGTCATGTTTCTAGACCTTTAGTCATTTTTGTTGCTCTTCTCTGGGCTTTCTCCAACTTGTCCACATCTCTCCTGAAATGTGGTGCCCAGAACTGGACACAATACTCCAACTGAGGCTGTATCAGCACAGAGTAGAGCAGAAGAATTACTTCTCATGTCTTGCTTACAACACTCCTGCTAATACATCCCAGAATGATGTTCGCTTTTTTTTTGCAACTGTGTTACATTGTTGACTCATATTTAGCTTGTGATCCACTATGACCCCCAGATCCCTTTCCACAGTACTCCTTCCTAGGCAGTCATTTCCCATTTTGTGTATGTGCAACTGATCGTTCCTTCCAAAGTGGAGTACTTTGTATTTGTCCTTATTGAATTTCATCTTTTTTACTTCAGATCATTCTCCAGTTTGTCCAAATCATTTTGAATTTTAATTCTATCATCCAAAGCACTTGCAACCTTTCCTACCTCGGTATCGTCTGCAAACTTTATAAGTGTACTCTGTTTGCCACTATCTAAATCATTGATGAAGATCTTGAACAGAACCGGACCCAGAACTGATCCCTGTGGGACCCCACTCATTATGTAGTGTGTAGTCTTAAAAAGTGATGCCTAACAGACAACTTGATTTAATTATCCCTTGTATATTACTTCGTGTACCACAAGAACGAAAAACAAAGATGAATATTGTTACTGTAATCAAACTTTTCAATAACAATAAATGCTTTAAACCCCTCTCTCAAGATATGGCTAAGGGGGGATTAAAGAACTGATATAAAAATCACTACTTAATTGAAACAAGTTGTAGGGATCTGTTCAATATTAGATGATTTTCAAAATGCACTTTAAGTTATCCGGTCCATTGTGAGAAACTGATAACTATTTATTTTTTTGCAAAGCAGAGAAGTGACGCTTTAAATCTATGTATCCGTGTAGGTGTATTTTTACAAAAAAAGATAGGATGCTAGTATTTCATGAGCCACAGTAACTGAAAAAAGGCTGACGGGTGTGTACTGGTCTCAGGTTTGAGCTATTTGGTGGATGAATCTTTTTTTAGTGATCAAAAACTAAATTGAATACTGAATGAGAGAAGTTTCAAGGTTAACTCATAAAATCAGTTATTCTCCTATCAATCACTAACTGGAATGAGAACGTCCAAAGTTGATTATGAAGACACTGTGCAGTAAATCTGACTTCTTCACACATTACTTTATTACGTGCCATAATTCCCCTCCTGGCATTGAAATACCCTTTTATACCAATAGACTCATGGAATATAAATTAACTCGTAGAACGTACTGTTTGTATGCTACATTTCATAGTTGGAGAGATTAGATCTTGGTTCTTTGGAAGTATCACTTCCTCTTTATTCTGTTTACCTGATTGCTGTCTGATTAGACTAGCATACAGTATCTGTGTATGGTTACTACTGGGTTGGTGTCCGTTTGTAGGATGATGCACAGGTGGTATTATACAATTTTTAGTCTTGCATTAGTCCCCTTCTCCTTTCTTTACATGATAGTTTTTATGATCTACACATCATAGCAATGCCTATCACAGAAGATAGCATTGACTTTACAATCAAGCTAGACCATGAAGTGAGTGCCTGGGGCAGTAGGGTAGAGACCAGACTCTTTTCCCCATAGCATATAAAATGGCTTGGTATAGAGATACTTGGACTACAATTTTTGGAAAGCATTTGGGTGAAAATGCTAGACCTATTTTTATGCTGTGGCTGATTTTCTACTAGTGTCAGCAGTGTTATTGTTTACATCAATGTAGGTCGGTCTGTTTACTCTAATATATTAACTGAAACCTTTGGGGTTCTCCAAAGGTATAGCCAAAATATAATAAATAATCAGTAAATACGTATGAAAGATGTCATAGCTGGTAATAAAGACAGATGATAGAACAGAATCCTGCTTTAGTGATTAACTGAAGTTGGAAATTATTTCTTTATACTGTAGATAGACTTGGTGAGAAAGCAGGACAACGGCATTTATCACTGTAACCGCAAATATCCCACACAGTTGTTTCCATGTGGCCTAGAGATGCCTGAATCTGAAAATGCTCAAAGCAGTAACAAAGCAGAGCTTAACAGGTCAGAATTGATCTATTCAGTTCCATCTTACATAAACATCTGAGTTAATGGTCATGTGCTTTGGTATAAGAGATTCTTTGTGTGGCAGAGATACTGTTACTAAGGCAATAACCTTTATATTGGATCCTTGCAACTAAAACATATTCTGCAGTAACCAGCTGATATACAGGGACAGTTCTGATAATGCAGGAATTTAAAAGTGGAGCTGCTGGACAAAAAAGTCAATACGAAATAACACCGGTGCACTTTATTTTAATTCTTTGATGAAAAATGTGCTGATGGCCATTATAAGCACCTCACATGGGTTAATTAAAGATGTTAAATTTTCATCCGTGTTTAATAGGAAGCACAGCTGAGAATTTCAATTAAACAAAATAACTTCGGGAACTCCAAAATGCAGTTTTAATTTAAAAATAATAAAAGCAAATATGCTGAATTACTGAAACTTCTAAAAGATGTTTAGGCCATTTTATATGGCTTAATCTTGTTAAGAGTTGTGTTCAGTTCCTGGCACTGCTGAATACTGGTCACTATTGGGAACAGTGAGGTATAAGGCAAGATTGTCATTCTTTAGCACATTTTTTCAGAGATAGGAGGAACTGGGAGGAGGGGGAGAGTTGAGTGAATTTCTTCCACTCATTCTTGAAGCTTTTAATGTGGAAATAGTTGGGATATTGCAACTTGTATGCCCCTACAAGCTGGAATTACTACGAACACAAGCTCTAAGGATCCCTTTCCTAGGGGAAATGGGGAGAATAATAAAGGAGTTTAACGTAATGAACCCCATCCACATAATTTTGAAGCCATGCTAGCAACAGCTCCCGCTCCTCCCCCCCCAATATTCTATAGCACAGATTAAGAACTCTTGTAGAGGGGAAAAATCATTGTGCACAATATTCAGGGAAGCCCAGCTAGATTCTTGCTGACAGCAGTCATTGCTAGTATACTTTCATCTGTAGAAAGGGTTTAATAGTCTATGCAGTATGGAGAAAAAAAAATGTATTTTCCTTGTCACTTTCCTGTACTAACAATCTGCCTACATTCATTTCTTCGGATCCCAGAGCCGTGTTGATGCCCCTGTCACTGCTGCTGTTTAACACCTATATTCCACCTTTGGAGGCAGTTGTGAGAAGACAAGACATGAGCTATGTAGGGCTATGAAATCAGCAGCACTCAGCATTTTTTGTCCTTTACCTGCAGCCTAGACAGAACTGTCTTCTGTCTGTCATGATACATGAAGGAAATAAAAGCCTGGATGAGGAACAGCTGGTTTAAAATGATCACAGGATAGGCTGGACTGATGCTAGTTAGAAGAGAAGCATTTTGAGGACTATCCATGGGCATATGATGCTGTCCAAGTTCAAGATAGCGTGCCGCCAAACCTTGCTGGGCTCTGTACTGATGTTGGTCATCAAGAGTGGCTTTCCATCTTTGGGTAGCAAGAACACTCCATTTCCCCTGTGCCTGCTGGGACAGTATCCAGCTACTCGAGGCTGACTGTTGTAATTCACTCTAGCTGTGATTGTATTAGAAGTTTACTTCCTTGTATTACATTTAAAAAAAATTCTCAAGACGACACACTACACTAATGCTGCTCACAGGTTTCCCTGCTTGTCACCAAAGCCACTGGTAGGATACTGGTATCGGGCTGCAAAGCCCTTAACAGGATAGGCCCATGGGACTGCTTCTTTTGTCAGGAACTTCCGTGGCAGCTGCAATTGTTTGGCATGCTATATTTAACAGAGCCCAAATATAAACTTGAGAGAGGCAGAGGTTGCAGTGCATGACTCGCTTCTTTACCAAAGCATCCCCAGAGAACCAAAAGAGAGCACAGGCAACACATCAAAAGGCAGAAGCTGAGAGCTAAAGAAAAAAGCAAGAATGACGTTGTGATTAAGAATGAAGCTGGTTATTTACTTAGTATCTTTTTTGCTTCCCCTTTGCCATTCATTCACTTGGCAACATTTTGGAGCCTTTTATATTTTCAGAGCACTTCAGATCTTTTGGCTTTCTAGAGCATTGGTTTTCAACCTGTGGCCCATGGGCCCCTGGGGATCTGCAAACTATGCCTAAGATTTCCAAAGAGGTCTGCACTTCCATTCGAAACCTTTTAGGCACCCGCGACTGAAAAAGGGTTGAAAACCAGTGATCTTGAGGAATTATGTTCTTATCTCCAAAAGTAGGGATGTAAGTATGCAACTCCCCTGAAATTCAGCTGAGTACATATATAACTGAGTGTTGAAATGTGTAAATGAAGAGGTGGAGATCTCGATTAGTGATTGGCATGCTAAGATCTGTAGAAGACTGGAGGTTCTTCCCATGTGTAAGATTCTTTTGGCCTTGTTTTTTGGGAGTTAAGGGTACTTTTGAAGCAGACAAAACTTGGATATATGGAGAAGAGGTCTGAGAAAGTAGTAAGATTGGCAGAGGTTGCAATGGTTAAATAATGTCGATATGGTTAGAATTCAAAGTAGTGGGCCTGGCTGACTGGTTTGGAAGTCGAAGGATCAGTACAGTGTCAGGGTATATAGTTCAGGTATTCAATTCATCCATCACTCCTTTAGATTTGGGATGCAGTGGAAACGGCATGCTGAGTCGAAGAGTAGGGAGGAAAGGGAACTGCCTCATGTTGCTCTGGAGCTAACTTTCCCTTGCAGCACAGACTTCCTCTAAGGTGACTTTCCAGCCAGAAAGAAGGGTTGGTGAAAAGTCAAAATTTATACCAATTCGGGAAATGTTATTGGCTAGAATCAGGTGGAGGGGGTAATACGCTTATAAAAGGTGATTAAAAACTGGGTTTAAAATGACCATTTAGCAATTTGACTTTTAAACACCAAGCTGTGCTATTTAGAAAAAACATTCATTTTTCCTAGTACCTGGGTAATCTAGCTTTCAATGTAAATTAATTTTTACCTTTTTTTTTAAATAAAATGTTAGTGGATTATGCAAGATCACAATTCATATTTCAAATGCTAAACAGCAACTGTCATGCCTTGGTAAAACAATGTTTCAGTATACACAGAATAATCCGTGACAGAGCACTAAAGCTAGTTAATAGCTGTTCAGTGAACATAGTGGAGTTCCAAACCTGATCGGCGTGTCTAGTTGCTATTGTAATACAAATGTTACAATTGTAAAAAGGCAGCTTTGACACACACAGAAACATTTTTTTTAGCATGTAGTCTTTCATCTTTGATTGCTTTTCATTGCCGTATAATGACATAACAACATAGGTTTGCAACTAATTCTCAGCAGATAAATTCTTGATGTTCAGATGAAGACTTCTGTAGTAGTTACAATACAAATATCTATACCTGCTATCATTTTCTTTAAACAAGGATTCTTATGAAATATTGCATCCTACTTTTAAGATATTCCTTAATACTAAACTTTTAATCTTTTTTTTAATTACCAATCTGTTCGAATGAAATGTTTTTGCAGAGACTTTTATAAACTGTATGTGTGAATAGATTACTTATGTGTCTAGACTGAGATTGGGCATTAGCTTATAAAAATGTGGGTGGTATCCCTTTTTACCTACATACTGGCTAGCTCTCAGCAAAGTCTCTTACTGTACTGTAATATTGGTACATGTTACAGGTACTAAAAACATCTCTTGAATGATTAACCACACGGTTTATGAAACCAGAGACCCCATCTCTAAAGCTCTGATTTGCTGTGGCATTATTATATCTAGCAGCCATTGTAGTCAGATACTCATTATTTCTTGATACTCCTTGTTAATAAATTAATCCCTTGTTTTTCAAGCACAGTTTTCCTCTAAGCTATCAAATTCTTCCAGAAGTCTCTCTTTATAACTTCTTTTGTCTTGTTTGTTGCCATCATGGAAGTGGGGCTGATCTTTCAGGAAGCTGAGCATGTTCTACTCTCGTTTGACGTCAATGGGCATGGCGAGTCCTTGGCACCTCTCAGGATAAGGCCCAGTATTTGTAATTCTTGGCTTGCAAGAGCAGCTGTATAGAAGTGAAATACAGTGTGAAGAGTGAATTTAATCAGGCATGTTAAGAGGTTCATAAAGCTTCATAGATACTCTTATATTCACTATGCGTCTGTTCCTTCAACAGCTACATCCCCTCGAGTCTCTTCAGAGCTAGAGCAAGCACGACCTCAGACAAGTGGCGAGGAAGAGCTCCAACTGCAGCTTGCATTAGCAATGAGCAGAGAAGTTGCAGAGCAGGTGAGTTTCCTGTGTATTACAATCATTCCCTGTCTATGCTCTAACTGCAAAGGGGAACACCAGCTTCCATGAATGCAATTTGGCTTCACTCCAGTTGGGGAGCTATGTGAAGCAATAGCCATTTTGGACAAGGGCAGCTGTGGCTTCAAACCCATTGAGAATAAGACATGGCAGCCATTTTGAAATGAGCCATCTTCTGTGGAAGAACATTATTCATCAGTCCCTCCTGAACTTTCAGTTATGAAAAATTATTGCAACAAAAGATGAATTCCTAAAAAAAAAGTGTACAAAATTTCAGTGAGTTGTAACTATAAACTACTAAGATTGAACAGCGTTTTATTCTGTTAAGATCATTTGGGACAAAAAAGAAAAAGAAAAAATGGTCTGACCTGGAATGCTCATTTTCCTAAATCACTCATTTTTAATTAATTTTAATTCAAGTTAGTCTACTGTATTTTTTGTAACTTCACAGAAAATTCATTCTGTATTCACAGTAAATGCTGTAATATTGGGGAGATTATATTATATTCTTAATACATAACAAAGGGGTTGCATCTCGGCTATACATTCAAAACTCACCCGTAATCATGGAATCATGCCAGGCACTTCCACAATGATTTTCAGTCTTTTTACAACAAGCATCAGTTTATGCAGAAAGTCCTTCTGTCTGCAAAAGCACACCATAAGGAAGAGGATTTTTTTCTCATTTAGCAGTAAAGCTGGAAATAATGAACTTAAACTAAAAGTAGAAAAGATATAACTATTGGGGGAATAAGATAAAATTCAGAAAGTGGTGATGGAATTGAAATCATTTGAAATAAAGTCAGTTTGACATAAACATATTAGAGGTAGCCTAGAGATTTTAGAATCCCACAAAAAAGTGCAGAGTTCACTAGAAGAACTACTCTGGTTCCTTATAGACCTAACAATTCTATCAAATGTTGAGAGAGACTGACAAAAGCCAGGAAATCTGAAGTTAAAGCGGATGTCTCAATCTTCAATGTTTTAAAGGGGAAATGGTTGAAGATGGAATATCTGCTTTCTTTACTTTCCCTCGTCTTTGTTAGTTCATTATTTAAGCCATCTTTGTTTTACTCATTCTGCGAAAGATATAAAGAAAACAAGCTTTCAACAAAGATTTCAAGTGGACTGTGTATATAGGTTTATTGATCTCATCTTTAAGATTAGTGAACTAGGGTCAGGTTGTTTTGGCTTGTGCGTAAGTGGAGAGATCTACCCAAAGAACCTTCATCACATTGGGGGGAGGGCTAGCTCAGTGGTTTGAGCATTGGCCTGCTAAACCCAGGGTTGTGAGTTCAATCCTTGAGGGGGCCACTCTAGGGATCTGGGGCAAAATCAGTACTTGGTCCTGCTAGTGAAGGCAGGGGACTGGACTCGATGACCTTTCAAGGTCTCTTCCAGTTCTAGGAGCTAGGATATCTCCATTAAAAAAAAAAAAAAAAAAATCACATGCAAGGGACAATCTGTCCTTTGTAACCCACTGCACACCTCCTTGGTGCAAATTGCTCCAAAGGGGGCTGGCAAGAGTTGAGGCTATAGCAGGCCTTCTCCCTGCACTGGCCTGCCAAGCGGGCTAGGCACATGGAGGGAGCAAACTGCGCCATTTTAAAGGCACAGTTTAGCCCAACAGTCAGTATCAACGGTGTTGATTTCCTTTGCAGGAGGAGCGCCTCCGACGCGGAGATGATCTGAGATTACAGATGGCTCTGGAGGAGAGTCGCAGAGACACAATTAAAAACCCCAAAAAGAAGGAGGTAGTGCCTTCAATTAAGAAATTCCTGGTTATGCTGCAGAATGATGAAATACAGTCCAATCTAGCTTAATCTGGGCCTGTATATGCTTTTGGGATTTTGTTGTGGTAGATAAGATTTATCCGTGCAGGTTAAAGACCATGCAGCTGATCAAGGAGGGTGTGTAACAGAACAAAATATTGCTTTGTGACATGATGGGCATGTTACTTCAGGGTAGTGTAGTCCTATTTATTAAAGCTTAAAAAACATTTCTTCCCCACAGCACACAACTTTGTTGGATCTCATGGATGCACTGCCCTCATCAGCACCAGCCCCTCAGAAAACCGAAACCTGGGGACCCACAGCTGGAGCAAACCAAACAGACCCCTGGGGAGGATCTGCATCTACAGCTACCACCTCTGACCCATGGCAATCATTTGGTAAGAATAAATACTGCCAGAAGCAGTGCTGAAAAACACTTTCATGGTGCTGACTCTGTCCAAGATTTTCTATACGTGGGCAGACTGACATACTCCATAACGTAAGTATTTGGATCTAATGTGGTTAATTTTTTGGCTAGCTTATTTCATCAAGAGAAAACTGTAATGGAAATTTTAATCCATTTAGTTTGATTTTATGCCATTGTAGTGAGGCTTCATACCCCAAAGGGAGGGAGGTGGTAACTGATTTTCCATTTTTCCCTTGGCAGCGGAAACTGCTTGTCTCATGTTGGAGATACTCAGACTCTGACTTGTAGTTGTGCTCAGCATCATAGATTAAGAAACTATATTAGGCAGTGACAGGCATCCGAGTCAGGTTGCTATAATTAGCAATCCACTAGCAGTGAATTACAATGTGTTATTACTGTTCTTAATGAAAAAGTGTGTTTATACTGACATACAGTGAATAGTAAATCAGTTAAATTGTCTAAATTAGTTATTTTTTATCAACAAAACTATACTGGGTGAAATCTAACTTTAAATCTATTTTAATTTTAATCCTTTATGAAACACTGAAGATTTCTTGACTTGAGTGCTAAATCCAAATGCATATGTATTTGATATGGACGATCCAAACCGGCACATGTTAGAGGACTACATATTTAATTTTCTGGGTGTCTTCCCTATTCTTTTTACTGCCTCCCAGCAAAGTCCTTTTGGATTTGCAAGGCCTATTTGGCAATCTGCTTTTAAGGCCCATAGAGACACACGCTGTCCAGAGTTGTTCTTTTATATCAGAAAGTTCACAGCCCTTAGTCAGTCTTCAAACCTCTTCATCTTTGGGGACAGATGCAGACAACATGGGCAGCGAGAAGCTTCTCCTTTCCTTGAAGTGCCTGACAGCTTAGTTCTGTCTCCTCAGCTGCAGGCAGTTGTTTACAGGATTCCATTCTATAGAACATTGAGGGGGGGGGAATTAATTAAAACAAATGACCCTCAAAAATTACTAGTTGAATTTCTGACGCATGTCATCTGGGTTGATTTGCTGAGCTATGTAGTTGGGTGGAGGATGTATTTCCTAGAAGCTTTCTGGATGGGATTTGTTCGCCGAGGTTCAGAAATACAGAGATGTGTGGGAATGGCAGAAAAGCCCTGAAAGCAGGGAAAGGCCAAGGATTGCTTCTTTTGAAATCCCTCATCACTGAATGCATTGATGGGGGGCCTCTGCATTTTCTGTAATCTGCAGCCAGGGACATCTAGGTGGTTTCAATCCAGCCAGGAATGACTCGGGCAGGAACCAAATTAGTCTAGCTCAGAGATCTAGGAGAGTCAGCTATAGGTGCTCCTGTCCTTCATCCTCTTTCCCCTGGGCATGAAGAAAGCAGATAATTTGTGAAAGGATGTAAAACTGCTGAGGGCCACGTCCTAACAGCCACTGCTCCTGGCTGCAGTCCTAACCCGCTGTCTATTCCACTCCCTCTGCTTCTCAGACCAACTGGGAACTAAACAGCTCAAACCCATCAAAAATCCCAAGTACTAGTAAGAGACATGTTAGGTATCCCCTTCTGCCATTATACACCTACTTCTGTTCTTCCAATATCCGCCGTTAACCAAATATTTTACTCAGCTGGCTCTTATTCAGATGGTCTACCACCTGCAGCCACCTACAAAATCTGTTGGCTTTTTTCTCCAACCTGAAACCAAAGGTCTGAGTTCTAACTTCTGGCATCTCCATTCATGGGCTAGAGTCCCTCCTTTCTCCAGATCCCCTGCTTACAGGCCTCAAGCCCCTCTGTCTCCATTAGGACAAGACAGTAGACCCTGAAGTCTACTTGGCATGTCTAGTTGGCAGCCGGTATCAAGTGGAGTGTCCCAAGGGTCGGTCCTGGGGCCGGTTTTGTTCAATATCTTCATTAATGATCTGGAGGATGGCGTGGATTGCACCCTCAGCAAGTTTGCAGATGACACTAAACTGGGAGGAGTGGTAGATATGCTGGAGGGTAGGGATAGGATACAGAGGGACCTAGACAAATTTGAGGATTGGTCCAAAAGAAATCTGATGAGGTTCAACAAGGACAAGTGTAGAATCCTGCACTTAGGACGGAAGAATCCCATGCACTGCTACAGACTAGGGACCGAATGGCTAGGCAGCAGTTCTGCGGAAAAGGACCTGGGGACTACAGTGGACGAGAAGCTGGATATGAGTCAACAGTGTGCCCTTGTTGCCAAGAAGGCTAATGACATTTTGAGCTGTATAAGTAGGAGCATTGCCAGCAGATCGAGGGACATGATCATTTCCCCTCTATTTGGCATTGGTGAGGCCTCATCTGGAATACTGTGTCCAGTTTAGGGCCCTACACTACAAAAAGGATGTGGAGAAATTGGAGAGAGTCCAGCAGAGGGCAACAAAAATGATTAGAGGGCTGGAGCACATGACTTATGAGGAGAGGTTGAGGCGACTGGGGTTATTTAGTCTGCAGAAGAGAAGAATGAGGGGGGATTTGATAGCTGCTTTCAACTACCTGAAAGGGGGTTCCCAAGAGGATGGATCTAGACTGTTCTCAGTGGTAGCAGATGACAGAACAAGGAATAACAGTCTCAAGTTGCAGCGGGGGAGGTTTAGGTTGGATATTAGGAAAACCTTTTTCACTACAAGGGTGGGGAAGCACTGGAATGGGTTACCTAAGGTGGTGGTGGAATCTCCTTCCTTGGAGTTTTTTAAGGTCAGGCTTGACAAAGCCCTGGTTGGGATGATTTAGTTGGGGATTGGTCCTGCTTTGAGCAGGGGGTTGGACTAGATGACCTCCTGAGGTTCCTTCCAACCCTGATCTTCTATGATTCTAAATGCCAACAAAATAAAAGCAAAAATACCAAGACTCCCTAAAAAGCCAGCACTGTCCTATCTCATTCTGAATGCGACCCAGAAGACTCAGCTACTGGGGATAGGGAAAAAAGGCAATGCCCAGTGCCATTGTAAATTAAAAAAAAAAAAAAAAAAGGTGAAAAGACCATCCCTCTTATTCCTTGGCTTATGTGAGACACAGGACTCCTAAGAAACACAATTAAAAATCGAAAGGGGCAAAGCAGGACAAGTCTGGCTCACGCTCATGGAAAAAGGGCTATCTGTCAAGATTCTGGTAGTCCTGATAGGGGCACTCAGGCATGAGGAAGTTCATGTTTATCCCTTCATAGTTATCTTGCTGATCAGGGCCCCCTGACCAGGGTGGTGGTGAATTAACCAACAGATCTTTCAAACATATGGGTACAAGTCGTGATCATCTGGAACAGGGGCTGGATACCACTAGTTAATTTTGTGCCTGGGGGATCAAATGGACACCATACAACAGTGCCTCAGAAGAGAGGTAAGATAAGTTGAAGGAAATGCTTCATTCAGGAGTCCATCAGCTCCTTGGGAAACCTTGGTCCAGGTCCTTGTGAACCTTATAGGGATTATGGTCCCATGTATAGATTCTTCAGTTGGCTAGATTCCATATGAACCTCCCCCCCTCCCAACCCCCCCAGGATATCCCTGTTGGCCAAAGTCTCCCCTTCCTATCCTGCCATAGTGATCAAGATCCCACAGAAGGTTATATGACCTCAATGATGGTAGACAAAACCTGATTGACAGGTAGGAAAAATCACTTCCTTTTCTCCTCATTCTTCCCTTCCCTATGATCAGGAAGTTCCGATAGCAATAGTGTACCTTGCAACCTGTAGATCAGTTGGAGAGCGTTTAGTATTGAAGCATTGATGTCTTCTCATTTTAGCACTGTGTGCAGCTGCTTAGCCACTGGGTCATTCTTTTGTTTTAAACAGAGTTTGCATCTTCATCTATGATGAGCACTAAAACATGAGATTAGAAAAGGTCAATCAGAGTTCTGGGGTTTTGAGACTGTTTTTATTTTTTTTATGGGGAAAATACAAGCAAAAACTTGTCAACGGATGGTATTAGTGCAGCTGTTGAGTTTCCTGTCCTTGGCTCCCAACTTTATTAATGCCATGTACAACAACTCTCTGTTCTTGCTTTCCAGCTACTTGGCTCCCAAGGATAGTCTTGAAGATGTCAGGTTTATGAATCTTGACTGCTAGTAAAACAGTGACTCATTAAAATAGAGGATTCTAATCCTGCCTAGCTGTGCTTTGACATTTCAATAGAGGGAAGGGAGGTGGGGGAAGGTATCTTCCTAAATGCTCTTAGCTACAACTGTTCTAATTTTGCGATCTATCTTATGAAAGAACAAAAGACATTTTTGAAAGCTTCCGTTTATCCGGAATAGTGTCATTAGCATTTCTTGCATGGGATCATCAATCGTAACTCAACACACAATGCAGATGAAGGAAGTGTGTATGCTGGAATGAGAGTAGCCGTATTCAAATAGAGCCTGTCAGCATTTCCTGTTCTGTAGATGGAACAAAAAGATGCCACCTGTTGATGAAAGTGAGCTAACGACTCTGCAAATCGGAACTCGTGCTAGTATGCTTATCTCCTAGTTTCCTAGTTGGCTTTCATGGTGCTGTTCTTTAAACTGAAGATTTGGTTGTAAACTGAAACAGCAAGGTGAACCAAGGTGATACAGCTGTCTACTACAAGAGTGGCTCTGTCCTGTTCTTGTATTAAAGCATTCGTTTCTTTTTTATACTTGTATTTCCTGTTGCCAACTATATCTTGGTCTCTGTTGAAATCTAGTTTTCTGAAAAAGGGTGTATGTGAACCCACATTCTAACTTGGAAATAATTGATCACTTTAAAGGGTTATGTGGATATGTGCTATAAAGGCAAAATTACTTGCTTTTCTTATTTTGGGCTGGTAAGTAGAATTTTCTTGGTTTGGGGTTCCCGTTCGCACACTGGCATGCTGAGTGCAGGCACGTATCTGATACATTTGCTGCCAAGTGTTGCTTCATTAGAGAGGCTCCTTGGAATCTTCAGACTATAAAGATGATTCCTAGGTACCGAAGTGCTTCTGTTGAGTAGGTGGCTGCATCGTAAATACTGCTCTCTTTGTGATGCTTGTATACACTTTCAGAGAACGTTGTTAAAACCTGTGTGGCACTATAGTAATGCCTCTCCAAAAGGAAACACCAAAGGTAGCACTGGGGATGCTCTTTCTGATTGCTACTGCTTGTTGCAGACAGGTAGGAGGTCTGCAGCAAGTACTGGATCTGGGCAAGTGAGATTGTGGGAGGAGGGAGGTGATGGTGGTGGTGGGGAAATACTGCTCTTTCTAGGGTTGAGCAGAATCTCCCACTTCCCCCCCCCCCCCACCCCCTGTTATGGGGGAGGGGACGCAGCCAAGAGCAGGCCTTTCAGACTTTTGGCAGTTTGGGTTTTTGCCTCCTAGAATGAGTCTGAGGCCAGGTTCACACTACAGACTTCTGCTGGCATAGCTCTGTCAGTCAGGCATTTGACGAGATTGACCAACATAGCATAGAGCAAAAACCTCCAATGCAGACACAATTATAGCAGCAAAACTACTTTTGCCAATATAGCTTATTTCTCTTTTGGGGAGAGGACTGGAATAAGCTATGCTGATAAAAGTGCAGTTTTGCTGGTATAAGCTACGTGTACGTTAGAAGTGCTTTCCTGGTACAGTAGAGCTGTAGAGTGTAGCCCTCAACTGCGGGTGAAGCCCCGGCCTCTCTGAAGTCCCAAGTTTGGCTTCTTCAGTGGGGCCTGCATTTGAGCCTGAGTGTTTTCATATGATGGTGGGGGAGGCTGGAAGGAGGACACTTGGGCTGAGCAAAGATTGTGAAGAAGTTTGACTGGCATTTGATCACAAGGGAGGTTGGCAGGGAAAGGGGTTCATGTGAGGATGAAACTAGCAAGAAATCTGACTTTGCTTTGGACACGCTGCTATTTTGTTGTTTGTGTCTGTTTTGTCAGATCATAACCTCTTTAGGGCAGGGACTCTGTCTTTGATTCAACCCCTGGTTGGGGTCTTTAGGCTTTACTGAAATATAAATAATTTGGGGGGGTTTGTTCTGTGGGAGTGAAGAATCAGGCTTGAATCATAATGTACTGAAATAGGATGGATCAGACATGCTGTATAGGTATCCTTCATTAATAATAAGAGCCCTGAACTTGCAGATCATACGAATAAAACCTTAGAGAAGGGATATGTATTGACGGTGTTGGATAATTACAGCCAATAGTAGTCATTAAAATAGGGAAAAGAACAGAGAGGATGATTTGGAAACAGATGGGGACAATTTAGAGAAGACCTATGGCAGGAATAATGATCACAAATGGGGAAGAAAAATTGTAGCTCAGAGAAAGTTGAAGGATTTGTTTTACAAAATTAAAGTATGGTGGAAACAGGAGAGAGTTCTAAAATGGCTCATTTTAAGCCTTTCAGTAGGATTTTCCCTGAACGCTTTGAGTTTTTACATTGAGTTCTTGGTTTCTTTTAGATAATGGCTTATAGAAACGATTTTTCCCTTGAGTTTTATTTTAAATGTAACCTGTGATTTAATATGTCACTTTCAATCTGAACAATAACTCTGTGCCATGGTGAATGACAGTTTGCCATGAAAGCAAATTGCTGCAAGTTTAATTAAATCTTCAAGTGGGAGCTTATTTTTATTCAAGAGACTTCCACAGAAATTAGTTGTCTGTACATATAGCATGGCAAAATTGATGTAACGCAGCATCTAATTTTTCACAATTTTCTCTTAGTGCTTACTTTGCAGGGGTAGTGTTTATAACTTAATACAATTAATTTCCTAGAAAAGCTTTTCAAAGTGACTTTGTCTGATCTGTGGTTCAACTGTCTCTTGTTGCAGGTGCCAAGCCAGCTACTTCTGTTGATCCATGGGGAGCACCAACTGGATCCACTACTCAGTCTCTCTCCAAAAATGTAGACCCGTGGGCTCCTTCTCAGTCATCCTCTGTAGCAACAAAAGCTACCGTAGATCCGTGGGGACCAGCAGCTGCAAACAAACCTATTTCCACTTCTGGTAAGAGACTGTTTACGTTTGACATCTTTTTCCAGTAAATAGACTGTACTGAACCTGTGGTGTAAGTGTGCATGCCTTTAAAGGTTTTTGTTTGTTTTGTACTAAGGGGAGTTATTTTTTCAGCCTCTCTTCATTGACTGATTTAAGGTGAGATGTGGGTAATTGCTAAATGGAGCAGGTAAAAGAAACAGTTGCACTGAAGGACTTGCAGTACTGGATTTCAAAGTAAATAAGACCTATAATTACTCCTGGGGGAATTCTTCACCGCTGCGCATGCGCAGAATTTATATCCCCCGCAGATTTCTTTGTTTCCCTGCAGAAAAATGACTTTTTGACACGGAAGCAAAGGGAAACCACAAAAGTGGTCATATGACCCGTCACAGCAGTATGTTTTGGGTGCCCAGGGCAGCCGGCAGAGAGGTAAATCATTGTGGGGTGGGGGCGGGACTGGGGAAGACACTGCTGGTGGCTCCTACCCTGTGCCAGGCTCAGCTGCTATTTCCGGCTGGGCTGGGGGAGACGGGACTTCCTCTTCCCCTGCACAGCATCCAGGGCTGGGTCAGACCCACCCCCAGATTTCTCCCCTGGCTGTAGGAAGCTCTGCAAACTCCTCCTTCCTCTCCACCCCCCCTGCTTCCTGCACCCATCACTCCTCAGTTGCAGGGGGAGGGGTCGCTATACAGGGAGTTGCTCCCCCATCCGTCCAATCTCTGTGCATCCGGATCCCCTCATACTCTGACCTGCCTGCCAAGTCTTCCCCCTCCCCCCGACCCAGAACCCCATCCTACTGCACTTGGATCCCAACCCCACTAAGCCCCAGTCCCCCACCATCTGGACACCCCCCACTGAGCCTCCCACACCCAGCCCTCCTTCCCCCCCCCTCCGCTGAGCCCCAACCACCTTCACCTGGACCCCCCCCCTGCAGAATCCCATTACCTTTGGACCCAGAATCCACCAAAAAGCCCAGGTGCATCCAGATGCACCCCTGCACCCGGATCACCCACTGAGCCGCCCACACCCAGATTGGCCTACACAGAATCCTCTCAACCCACACCTGGATTCCCCCCACACTAAGCCCCTCTGCACTTGGATCCTGCCTTGCTGAGCCTGCCTGCCCACACCTGGTGCATCTGGCATGGCGGGGCAGGGCCCTGGGGTGTTTCTGGGTCAGGCCCAGGCCTTGTGCTGTGTAAGGGTTGGTTGCAGCCTCACCGCTGAGTCCGTGTCCCAGGGCGAAGCTGCACAGTGATCTCCCACCTCTGTGCAGCAAGTGGCCTGTGCTCCCCAATGCCATGCTGGAGTCTCCACATTCATTTGACAAAATTTGCAGAATTCTAAAATATTGTGTGCAGAATTTTTAATTGTTTGGCACGGAATGCCCTCAGGAGTATATCACAGACTTTAGAACAGACAGTTCAGTGCCATTATTTTGAGACAGAGCATTGCATTTGTGTGGTCTTTTCTCCAGACTCCTTTCCACATCCTCTCCAGTCTTTACTTTATGTACACCTGCCACCCAGTTCAGCCATGCACCTGTGACTGCCCTGCTGCCATTGGCCCTCTCTTTAATTAGCTAAACATGTAATTTCCAAAAAACAGAGTATTAAAACAATTTGAAAGCTTCAAAGCTACTGACATTTTCAATGTGGTGACTTGCTGTGCAGAAAGATGTCTCTGTAGATGTAAACTGTTCAGAGTTTGATTAGCATCTGGTGTTCTGAGGAGGAGGTTTTCAAAGGCGCAAATGGGAGTTTGGTGCTTACCTGCCTTTGAAACACTCCCTCTGTATCTTCTTATGTAATGAAGTGCAGAAGATGCTGCTGCAACTCCTTGCCGTATGCCTTGTGACTCTTACTGCTCCCAATAACCATAATAGCAGGGTGGTTTTGGATTGGTGCCATGACTTTCTGTGCCAAATGAATTCTTTGCAATCATTCATCTCTGTACATTTTATAATGAACTAAGGATGTGTAGTGTGGAATGATGTCAAGATCGTGTCTAATCTAGCTTTTTATGGGCAAAGGAAAACGGAATGTTTTAGAAATGATTCTGTAAAATTCATGAGACTAAAGGTATTTTATAACTTCCTCTTTTGCTGGAGATAAATAACATTTGCAATACAGAATCTTTACTTGCATTCTGTCTTCATGTTTTATTTCTGTGAGTTAATTGCCTCGAAGTGTCATTGTAATGATTCAAAATGTAATGAAGCTTAATGCTAACTGACTGTTTAAAAAGTGACTTTCAAATTCCAACCCTGTTAGGTTTGGGGTAATATGATTACTCTTTATTTACTTAGGTTTTTTTCCCTTCCTTTTTGCTAAAGGTGTTTCCACATCTAGTGAATGTGTCTTCTTCACTGATTGCAGAGTAAAGCTAGGCTCCCCTTTGCTTAGCACTCTAGCGCCTTATCTACGCCAGGTACTGAGCACATCTTTTCTGTTGCCCTCCCAGTCCCTTTAATCTGTGAAACAAGAAGCTGAATTTGGGAATCAAGTATGGCCACACTTACATTCCATTTTGCTTGTTATCACTGGCTTCTATCCATGCTTCTAATTCCAGTACTACATGGAATTTGTGATGCCCGTCACCACAGCATCTGGATGCACCACTTGATTGCACAGCTGGTTAATATATATGCTACCTTCTATATTGGGCAGTAAAATCACTGACCATCTCCACTGCACCTAAAGACACATAACTACATGTGCCTTGAAGGCCCTCCATACTGAAAAGTCAGAGGAAGATTATACTGTAGGTGAGGGCCAAATACTGAAAATGCACTGCTACTAGTCATAAAGAGTTTGGTCTGGGGTAATGACAGCAGAAGCACCCCAGCTGAACCTTAATGGCCATGATAGGACACAGAGGGAAATGTTTCTCAAGTAATGTGAGTGGTTTCGAAATTGCTTTTAATAGCACTGGACATAATGCAGTTGAAGATCTATTAATGACAGGTGTCGTTTGTTCTCCTGAACAGGAAGCACATCGTTCGACCTTTTCAGTAATTTGAATGGTACAGTTAAAGATGACTTCTCTGAATTTGACAACCTTCGAAATTCCAAAAAAACAGGTACGGATCAAATGAATACTTGGCAAACAGGCAGTTTTTTTGGTAATCTTAGTTTTTTAAACCAACTGTTTAATCTTTTTATGACAGAAACAAAATCCACCTTTCACAGTGGATAAGTTCAAACTGGGGAGTACTTAAAACTTGTTGCCATTTTTATAGCTAGTGTAACAATAAAATCCAGTTGTTACCATCGTGTAGTCTGACCTCCAGGTAGCACAGGCCATACAACTTCATCGTGTTACCCCTGTATTGAGCCCAATAACTTCTGCTTAACTAAACCATATCTTCAGCCTGAGTTTCGGGTGACTGGGTAAAGGCCATGGTAGGAGGCAAGGAGACAAAGTAACTTGAGTGATGGTTTGTCAGATAGACATGCAAACACTTGTATTCAACAATAGGGAAAGAATAACTGAAAGTTCACTTTTGTGGAAGTTTGTATTTCACCTAATGAAAATGAAACTGCTAGACTTCAAAAATGTAAATGCTTTGTGACTATGTACCTCTTTATAAGGGGCACCTTCTGTAAGATTGGTGACATAGCTCAATGTTGGCCCAAGTCCCTCTTTTTTTAAAAGAAATCTGTTAATTGATGAATGGCTAACACTGAATGAACAAATATACCAAGATGATAGTTCAGAGGCCACAGTTCTGATGCTCATGAATATCTTCTCCCTAGAGGCTATTCATTCGTGTCTGTATCACAGCACACTAAAGGAGGATATCAAGGTCAGTTGTGTAGAAGCTTTATTTATATTACACTGCAGTTGTAATTCTACTGTTCTACACTTAGGACTTAATATATTTAACAACCTGCTAAAAGTGTAAAACATACTGGGCAATTTAAACAAAATTATAGTATAAAATCAGATTTAAGAGTATATTTTTAGTGGTAGAATGAAATCACTTGCTTCCTTCATCAGACTTTTTTTTGCATGATTATAATACATAGTGAACAGACAGATAACTGGTTTTAGTAAATTGTAGCATTTAGCATTGTAAACCTAACAGATTGTTCTTGACTTTTTGTTACAGCCGAGTCCGGTTCCACTTTGTCATCCCAGCATAGTGGTACAACAAGTCCTGATCTCTTTGATTCTCAGTCCACGAACATGACATCAAGCAAACAAAGTGCAGCTCGGAAAACCCCAGAGTCTTTCTTGGGGCCCAATGCAGCTTTGGTGAATTTGGATTCATTGGTGTCTAAGCCACCACAGCCTGTTCCGTCATTGAATCCGTTCTTAGCTCCAGGTATGTCTCAATACATCCCTTTCCAATATCTAACTTTGTTTATATCTTGTCTTCCAAATTTGTTCTTGTAGAAGAAACCCTACTCACCTCTGGTGCACATAGCGCAATCTAAGTCTTGTACTTCCTGGCTTGCTTGCCATCCTAGACTAGTTTGGCCAGCAGGATTTGCTCTGTTGCAATTAGGAGGGAAAGGTAGCATGGTCTTGTGGAAAGATAATGGATTGATACATGGAAGGATTTGGGTTCTATTCCTGGCTCTGCTGTTTTAACCCCTGGTGTAGACAGCGCTACGTCAGTGGGAGGGCATCCCACATTGACATAGGTACTGCCTCTCGTGGAGATGGATTAACTATGCCGACAAGAGAAGCTCTCCTCTTGGCGTACAGTAAAACCTCAAAGATACGAACACCACAGTTACAGACTGACCGGTCAACCAGACACCATGTGAAACTGGACATAACCAGTCGGGCAACAGTGGAGACTAAAAAAAAAAAAAAAAAAGCAAATACTGTACTGTGCCTGTATTGTATCTTAAAGGTAGGCACATCTGAGCTGCCTGTCCCCACCCCTACCCCGAACCCCACACACAGGGGACCCACTTACAGCTAGGAGTTGAAGATGCTGAGATTCGCAGGCAAAGCTGTGAGTCATAGAATATCAGGGTTGGAAGGGACCTCAGGAGGTCATCTAGTCCAACCCCCTGCTCAAAGCAGGACCAATTCCCAACTAAATCATCTCAGCCAGGGCTTTGTCAAGCCGGGCCTTAAAAACCTCCAAGGAAGGAGATTCCAGCACTTCCCTAGGTAACCCCTTCCAGTGCTTCACCGCCCTCCTAGTGACATAGTGTTTCCTAATATCCAACCTAGACCTCCCCCACTGCAACTTGAGACCATTGCTCCTTGTTCTGTCATCTGCCACCACTGAGACCAGCTGAGCTCCATCCTCTTTGGAACTCTCCTTCAGGTAGTTGAAAGCAGCTATCAAATCCCCCCTCATTCTTCTCTTCTGGAGACTAAACAATCCCAGTTCCCTCAGCCTCTCCTCATAAGTCATGTTCTCCAGCCCCCTAATCATTTTTGTTGCTCTCTGCTGGACTCTTTCCAATTTTTCCACATCCTTCTTGTAGTGTGGGGCCCAAAACTGGACACAATACTCCAGATGAGGCCTCACCAATGTCGAATAGAGGGGAACGATCACGTCCCTCGATCTGCTGGCAATGCCCCTACTTATACAGCCCAAAATGCCGTTAGCCTTCTTGGTAACAAGAGCACACTGTTGACTCATATCCAGCTTCTCGTCCACTGTGACCCCTAGGTCCTTTTCTGCAGAACTGCTACCTAGCCATTCGGTCCCTAGTCTGTAGCAGTGCATGGGATTCTTCCATCCTAAGTGCAGGACTCTGCACTTGTCCTTGTTGAACCTCGTCAGGTTTTATTTATTTATTTATTTATTTATTTATTTTGGCCCAATCCTCTAATTTGTCTAGGTCCCCCTGTATCCTATCCCTACCCTCCAGTGTATCTACCACGCCTCTCAGTTTAGTGTCATCTGCAAACTTGCTGAGGGTGCAGTCCACGCCATCCTCCAGATCATTAATAAAGATATTAAACAAAACCGGCCCCAGGACCGACCCTTGGGGCACTCTGCTTGAAACCGGCTGCCAATTAGACATGGAGCCATTGATCACTACCCGTTGAGCTCGACGATCTAGCCAGCTTTCTATCCAGCTTACAGTCCATTCATCCAACCAACCCATACTTCTTTAACTTGGCAGCAAGAATACTGTGGGAGACCGTATCAAAAGCTTTGCTAAAGTCAAGGAATAACACATCCACTGCTTTCCCCTCATCCACAGAGCCAGTTATCTCATCATAGAAGGCAATTAGGTTAGTCAGGTATGACTTGCCCTTGGTGAATCCATGCTGACTGTTCCTGATCACTTTCCTCTCCTCTAAGTGTTTCATAATTGATTCCTTGAGGACCTGCTCCATGATTTTTCCAGGGACTGAGGTGAGGCTGACTGGCCTGTAGTTCCCCGGATCCTCCTTCTTCCCTTTTTTAAAGATGGGCACTACATTAGCCTTTTTCCAGTCATCCGGGACCTCCCCTTTTCTCCATGAGTTTTTAAAGATGATGGCCAATGGCTCCGCAATCACATCCGCCAACTCCTCTAGCCCCCTCGGATGCAGCGCATCCGGCCCCATGGACTTGTGCTCCTCCAGTTTTTCTAAGGCAGCGGGAGCAGAAGCAACACTGGGGTCTGCACTGCTTTCCTGTAAGCTATGGATACTGTTTTCACACCCCCTCCCCTGGCTGGGGGGAGTAGGGGGTTGGGAGGCTGTTTTTGCCCACCCCCACCCCCTCCAGGAGCGGGACATGCTGTTTTTCACCTCCACCCCATCCTCACCCCAGTTGGGAGGAGGACACGCCCTGAAATAAGTTGCCTGCAGGGAAGATGCCTAGCTGCCTCTGGAACCTGGCCTGAAGTGTGAACTGCTGGAGCTGTGTCTTGTTTAGAGTGACGAACGTTTCCAAGTTACGGACACCCTTCGTTCCCGAGGTTCTGCTGTAGCAGCGTTGTCACTGACGCGCTGTAGTGGCAGTATTCTAAGTGTAGACCTGACCGTAAGCTCTTCTGATGATTTCACCATCAGCCTTCTCGCTACAGAATCTGTTTTTGTCTTCAGGGTCTCCCCCCTGCCCTGGTTCCATTCTCCAGGAAATTTTATTGAAGACGTGGGAAATGACTGTTTTCATTAATGCTGCCAGTAGTAACAAAGTGCAAACAAACTGTGCTAAGGGGAGGCGAAGCCTGGAAAAAACTTTCGTGCTCACTCCAGTCCACATTTCAGGAGGATGAGACAGTGCCATAAATAGGTCCTCCCTGAAATAACCTCATCTGATCAAAAAGAAACCCTGGGGGTACTTGGAAACTAATCTGCTATTGTAGCTCTCCTGCAAAAAGGCCTGTACTGTAGTAGCATTTCTGACTATTTATTTATGGTAAAGACTAAGTGGTGGTGCCACGGTAAACAAATAGAAAAAAACACACGAGAATCTTTATGTGCACTGAAATTTCTATACATGGTAACCCGGAGTGTGTTAAGATTATTTAAAACGGTGGTAATCTGTCTGAAAATATTTTTAAAAAAATATTTGTTTATGAAATTCCTTAAAAGATTGGGGAAAACAGAATGAACAATGTTTCTGAGCAGCTTAGCACTATTCAGCAACAGGAAGTCTCCATATCTGTCAAGTTTACGAGAGGTCACTGAGCCATCCAAATAAGTCTAAACAGCTATGTAAAGAATGTATATTGTTGGCAGTGGATCAAAGCCTTTGAATGTTGGGAAAGTTCTTTGCTTTTCCCAGCTTTACTGTAATTCGGAACTGGCTTGTTTACATTATGAATTCCTGACCGATCTCGGAGCCAAATACCTGAACAGCTTCTAAACCGGAGTGAAATGGCTGAAATCTTGGGAGCAGAGGGAGGGAGAACAAATTTACAGTAGCCGAAGTGCAATAATCGAATAAAAATAACCTGCAATTATCTGTTGCAGTATAGCCTCCGAATGTCCTGTTCAGGCACGCTCCTGATTGATTGAATTCAGACTCTGTTTGTACAGCTCGTCTCACAGAAAATGGAAAACTACCCATCGGTGTTGTGGTATTCTGCTGGCATTCATACAGATCTGGTGGGACAAATGATCATTAGATATCCACTGAAGTAAATGGAATTTGTGCCACTGAGAGACACATGTGGCCCAGTATATGTCAAGGGTCGTGTAAAAGAGATTTTCATTAGAAGTGGCGTTTGTTCTTTTGGGGTTATTTTTTTGTGTGTGGGGGGGAGGGAGAGGGAAGTATTGTGTAACTCTGCCTTATCTGTATATGTACATGGCATGCCTGCAAAACCTTGACCTCTTTGGAGCTTCATTCTTTTTTTCTCTTTTCAAATTAGGGACAGCTACAGCACCAACTCCAATCAACCCCTTCCAAGTGAATCAGCCCCAGCCCCTCACACTAAATCAGATGAGAGCAAGTCCCGTGATGGGCACAAGTCCTTCTTTTAATGCTGTGCCAGCAATGAGCATGGAGCCAATACCTCTGTCTTCCATGGCACCAGTGGCTGTGGGAATGGCGCCGTTACCAGCTATGGGCACCATGGCATCTATCACTCGAATGGGCCAGGGGATGAACATGAGCATTGCAGGATCAATGACCCAGCCTCTTCACAGTACGGGAATTCCTCCATCGGCATCCCAGCCCACAAATACAACTAACCCTTTCCTCCTATAAAGACCCAATCAAAGGAACTTCCTTTTCATGTTTCCAAGCTGAAGTCTTTGGGGAAAAACGAACAGGATCTGCTTGGACTGAATGACGTGTAAGCGACTTGGAAGTAGATTTTCAGTTTACAGTTACGAACTTTGAAGAGTTGTCTATACTTACCAGTTAATCTAAATCTAGTCTTTGCTACAGATGGTACCTTACTTTGGCTTGTTGAGCATTACATGAAATGTCAGACTTTTCGCCAAAGTTAGATTATGTCCATTTTGTTACTTTGTAACCATTTCAATACACTTTCTAGGGAGAACCTGCCATTTTAAACTCCGTTTGCTATTTTGTAGGTGTCAGATGATGTGCTGGATCCTAAAATTACTGTTCTCTACTGCTATCATTTCCCCTGTTCGTATGATAGACCTGAGACTCGGCGTGCTAGTGAATGGTTTTGCACATAACTATATACAGTTCTAGACTGTTGGTTCACCCATAGTCCTTATTCTTAGAAGAGAGCGCAGAAGGCCGGTTTTACGCATTAAGCATTGCAACACAAAATCTCACCGCTTTATCGGCGGTTTGACTGAGAAAGCAAGCCTGTCTCGAAAGGAAAAAAAAGTTGAAGAAAATTCTCAAGTTGTCAAGTATAACGTGTGCTGTTGTATGCAGTGTTGAATTTGTACACTACTATCTAAGGACTATAAAGGAACTTCCTGTGAGTGGCATGCTGCACTCGTGCTCAATGAGTGTTCTGCTCTGTGCTTGTCCAGTAGTGACTCCGTTTGGAAGTGATTGTGTGTATTTTATTTTTATTTGACTTACAATGTAAGATGAAAGAAAAACAAAATACAGTGGGACAACTTTGAATTCAGTTTCACCAGGGCAAGCTTTAAAACTAATTCAGGCTTAACCTTGCTATATGCATTTACTCTTGTACACTTTTGCACATATTTTGTTTTTAGTACAGTTTCATGTTTGAGTTTGCAGAATAACCTAATAGTCTTCTTTTTTTTTTTTTTGCTAATTTTTATAATGTGGTTCTTATTTAACTGTCTAGTTTTGATAGACTTTTATCAGGTCAGGCTGAAAAATTAAGATATTGGCCAATGTCATTTTTATGGTTGAATGCCCTCCTTTTATTTATGGTTTTAGCTCTTTGTTTCTGTAAAGAAAATTTAAAAGGGAAGTTTAACACTAAAATATTTTATTTTTGAATTAAGACTTTGTAATGAAATTTAAAACAAATTCTCGTGACTAATTACTTTTTAGAGGAAATGAATTTGAACATATTACTTAAGACTACATTTAGAAAACACTAATGCTGCCTTTTCTTTAATTCCCTCCCCATTGTCTGATAATTACCAAAATGGACGAACTGCTGCCCTCTTTAAGAAAATCATGAGGCTGTTTTTCTTTTGTAATAGTGACTTCTTGAAACTTTAAAAATTTTAAATCTATGAAAGTGGCTCATTAATTAAAAAAAAAATCCGATTACAGGTGCACTCCATGTCAATGACTGGTTCCATTTACAACTGTTAATTTAAACTGAACTAGACAGTTTTAACTCGCATGGATTCATCAGCTCTAAACCGTGCACAGGTTTCAGTCAGTGTTACTGGTATAAACCTGACCTTCTCGAAGATGGCAACATTTTAAAAGCTCTGCTTTCACATGGTATGCAGACATACACCGGACACATTTAGGGGAATGTCTAGAGCTTGTAACTTCTTCAATTGGGGCATCTCTGCATATGAACTGATGTATTTTTTGGTAGCCTTTCCCTGGATTACAAAAAAGCTGAAACAAATTAATGACATTCTGGTGTAATGATACTGTGGATTGTAACAGCCCCCATTAGTGTGCCATAAAAAGGAAGGATGGATTGGTGTGAGAGGACCTGGATTTCTATGCTTTTGCCAGAGTAAAACTGGCTGAAAAACCATCCTAACTAGGGTACAGTCACACATTTTAGATATGTACGTTGGAGTAGATCTCCTCGGTGTATGGAAAGCTAAATGCATGGGTGCTTCTATGCAGATTGTTCTGTCCTCTTGTTGCTATTGGGTTTACAAGTGGGATTCAGAATATTAACCTGCTCATATTTTATATAGGAGGAAAAATGACTGTCCACGCCCGGAAAGTCTTCAAAAACCAAATCATTCATGTTGTCTTTCAAAATAAGGAAGAAAAGACTTTTTGGACGTTATTAATCAATATAGGCCAGGAAGAGCATAATTATTGCTAGCAGTAGGCACTTTTACGGGTTGTGATATAAGCAAATAAAAAAAATCATTTCCAGTTGGTCTGTGGCAAGATCACTCCACTCCATGTTGTTTTCAGTTTAATTTTCTCAACTATGGAGTTAGTTCATTTGATATTTTCCCAGACTTTAGTCAGTCAGTTGCTTGTATGCGCAAAAAGTAAATGAGGTCATTATCCATTCAGCCAACAGGTTCTGACTGCAACCTCTGAAAGACTTTAGATGGCTTCATTTGGAGGCAGGATGGAGCTGGTCATACTTGTAATTCTTGTAAAACCCTCTGCAGCTGAGATTAATGAGCTATCCTCATGGAGTGATACACATTTACTATTGGCCTGGTAGGGAACTTACATGCCCTGGTTGAATGAAGCGCCTGAGTGGCAAATTGTAGATTTTACCAGCCCACTTTTGTAAGAGCGATGCTACTTTTTACATACATTGCACAAGAAACCATGACAAGGCACACCGTGTCTGAGCAGTGATAAGCGCGTCTCATGGTGCTACAGAGCACTCAGCCAAGGAAGCTAATGACCTTAAGATCCCCAGCCTGAAGTGTGTGTTGAGATACGAAATCAAATAAAAATGAGAACACGCAGCCGGTTTGGTAAATAACTTTTTGTTTCTTGGAGAGCAGGCATACCTGTGTCTGCAAAGATCTCATGCATACCGGTGGCATATAAACAACAGTGAAAGGTTGTTTCTGCCCTTGCCAATCAAAGCATCGGTTGTGTCCAGAATGTTAAATCCATTTCATGGTCATATTCTGAATAGTGGTTAAACTGATTTTCTTTCTTTCTTTCTTTCTTTCTTTCTTTCCTTTTTTGATGGAGCACATCGTGTGTACCTGATCTCATTCACACTCTCATTTCTCCACACCCCCCCTTCTCTCCCAGATAATACGGTGCTTTTGATTTAAAATGTTAGTATCCCAAAATAGCCTTACTGGTCAAATTGACCAAAGATAAGTAGTGTTAATTATTTTGTAAAAGCATCTTGGTATAATTTTAAGCCCCAAAATAAGCTCAGTTATTTATTCAGTTTTATACTATGTAAAAACTAAAATGTCTTGAGGGGACCGGGAAGGGAGACCATAGTGGATTGTACTGTTTACAGTCTCTTTGAAGTCCCGTAGCTAAGACCGCTTTTGTTATCCATCTTCCCTTTACTGTTGCCGTTTCTAATGTGTACTGTACGTATTAATATTGCACAAATTGTGGAGAAATAGACGGTTTATTTTTCACAGCAGAATCTCACAAAACTCGCTTTCTTTACAAGTGTTACAATTGAAATATTTACCAAACTGTTTTCATAATACTGGGAGCACGCTGCTTTTTATGAATTTGTGCTGACTATTGACATTATTTACTGTATAAATATAATTTATCATTTGTACTATTGTATCATAATATTCTGTATCTTCGTGTCATTTTTTCCCCCTAGCGACGTCACACAAATGTGATATTTAATAATGCCATCAGAGCAGTGGAAAGACAAGGGGTTTGTAGGTGACTGGTCAGAATTAAAATTGTATTGCTTATATCCTAGAGTTGCGTTCCTTTTCTACTCAAGTGTAGCATTCGCATCCTATTTAAAAGGGATACATTTTTAAAAGGATGTAATTTTAGGATGTGCTCCAGTATTCATGGAAGTCAATGGGTTGGAGCTGACCTTGAAAGGCCTAAGGTAAAAATCCAGATCCCAAGCTAAATCGAACAATGGTTTAGAGTAATAGTTCTGAGATTTGTGAGTCTGGCTTCCCTTGCAGGTTTTGGTCTCTCTCATGGTCAGAAGCAGCAAGCCCTGGGAAAATGGGTATTTTTTAAAGAGACCAGCCTCCTTTAGTTCAGATTCAATGGAGTCCTTGGCAATCCAGTAAAACAGAAATATTGGTAGCCCCAGCCATGTGGCTAAAATGCTATTCTAAATTGCACCATCTTTTAAAGAACATTTTCAAAGGGATATTTACCTGTTACATCAGAAGAGCCGTGAATAGTTCTTCATATACCAAGGGTGAAATGTTAAGTCTGGTGAAGCCTTGTTCAGGCCCATCTGTTTCACAGAATTGGGGCCAGGAATCTTTCAGGGGCACAAGCCAACATGCAGTAGGAAAAAACTGCCCGTATTGGACAGGCTAGTCCATAATTGTCCACTGTGGGACAACATGCACCTTTCTCAGTGGCCAGTACCATATCCTTGTGGCTGAGGATGGGTGCGGGACTTGGATGGAGTACTGGTGTGATTGATATGGCACCAGTAAGTTAGAGAGGCAAACTGCTGGATTTGTCAGAGACTTTACTGATAGCCTAGAAAATGTCCCAAGTCTCCCCGTGCGTGCACTGTACACACGATGTGCGATTAAAAGGAGTATTATCAAGCAGGTCCGAAGGTCGGGTAATAAGGGTGTATGTTGAAGCAAAGGTAGATGCAAAATCAAGAGGGGTGTAGAGAAGGGAGGGAAAGTTCAGCAAGAGTCTATGCAGCATCTTGAAGGCTGCAAAGGAGAACTTTGTACTGGACTCCGCAGTGTGCAAGAAATGCATGGAGATTTAAGGGTGGGCATGAGGTGCGCACTCCCATCGGTGGCTGTCGGAAGCTCTAATTCCTTGTGAACCTGTGCTTCCCATGTTTGCAGTCCTTTGTATTTAGCCTGTCTTTAGTGTTGGCGTTGCCCATTGATGACCTTAATTGAAGTGGCCTGGCAGACCTGTTAGCCCCGAGCCTGCCTCCATTTGACTGGTGATTTCAGTTTCTAATGCGGGATGTTCTAAATGGAAGTCTACTTCATTACCAGGCCGTTTCAAGAGCTCTTTGGCAGGAAACCCTCCACGTTTCCTGTAGTCGCTGTTTGCTGATCAGACTGATCAGCAGCAATCAGCTAATGTTAAAATTGCTGTCGTGTCAGGAATTCTCTTGTCAGGAAGGGGTGGGGGTGGGGAGGAAGAAATGTCAGCTTTCTATGTAACATCTTGTCTCACATTTGTAGAGGGTAGGCCATTAAAAGCTGCTGTCACCTGTGCCAGTAGATGTGAATATTCCACAAATCCATCACTACAGTGACATTGCAATTCCCCTGTGGCACCTCTGCTTACCTTTTTGATTCATTTGACTTCAGTCTCTGCATGTGAAATGAACCAATGAACAAGCCATCTGCTACCAAAGATTACAGCCCAGATATCTTTCACTTCTGGTGCTGCTTGTTCTCATGTCACTTACCTTCTGCTCCTAGGGACACTGATTCTTCTGTGTGTTCATAATATTTCCTCTGGCCATTTTCCCCTTCTTGTGAATACTGTTTGCTGTTTTGCTTTGGTGCCCATCCCGGCCCCTGATACTTCTGTCATGTGCTCTACTGTGGGAATACATTTTAGATGCACATCAGCTAGGAATTGGGTCTATTTAAATTGTTTAAATCTTTCCTCCAACAGACGAGATGTCCCAGTTACTTAGGAAGGGCTTGAACTGGAAATTTGATGACGGCTTATAGCATTTTAAAAAAAGCAACTGAGCATCACAGCCCTTTGTAAGCCAAAGGGGCTGCTGGGGACAGCATGATTGAATGGCTAAGGCAATGGAACGAAGGTCAATTTTGTTCTGTTTCCAGCTCTTAGACCACGGGCAAGGCGCTTGCCCACTGTTTCCATTTCTCCTTCTGTAAAAGGGGGTGTGTGATCATGTGTATTGTTGTAGCACCTCGGAGGCCCAAGCCAATGAAAAATGTTTTTATCAATGGAAGAAAAGCGCTGAGGGTCTGTCTACACAGCAACTAGACACCTGCAGATGGCCTGTGCCAGCCGACTGGCGCTGTGCGGAACCCTGCGGGATGGGAGGGTCCCTGAGCCTGGAATCTACACAGCAATGAAACCGCCCTGCAGCCCGAGCCCTGAGTCGGCTGGCACGGGCCAGCCCTTTGCTGTGTGGGCACACCCTGAGCTATCATAAAGCTCCCCCTTCATTAACACTTCTCTTGCTTAAAATATCTTCCTCCCTTACGGTGACATTAGCATCATTGTTCTGTTGATTTTAAAATTGGATTTGACGCATTGCTGCATTCGGTATCCTATCCTTATGTCCGCATGCACTGAGCTAACCGAAAATGCCTTAGGGCTGTGTGAGCTGGTGTTTTGGCAAGACTTCCACAGCTGATTGCAATCTACATCGAGACCATTGAACCCAGTTCACATGCATCACTGAGATTAAAAGCTTCTTATTCTGAAGTAGGCTGCCAGCCTCCTTCCAGGTATACTTCACTATCACATCTTTGAATTCAGACACTATTGATCTAATAAATACAGGAAGTTTATTTTAGAGCTAAGGATTATAAATAGCTCACCGCCAATGTTGTACATGGTTGTAACGATTCCAGCTCGTAATGCACGACTGTCAATCGATTGTAAACTGTAATTGCTGGGGACGTGGCGTTTCAATGAATTTAAATACCCTGTCCCCATTCCCTTTGGTGCTTTAAAAATCCCTGGCAATTACCCAGTGCATTGGTTAATAGGCAGCAGTCTGGGATCAATAGGGGATTGGCAATCAACCAGTGCAATCCAGCTGAGTTGTCTGCAAAAGTCAAAATGGTAAATGGTAAGTGGCTAGGGGAATTGGAAATGACACGTAGAGAGCAATCAGGTTCCGATAACGCGAATGTAAAAGTGTGCAGATCTCCAATTCCCTGGATGTTTTTTTAAAACAACTATAATCACAAAGATGCAACAATATAATTTTAACTTTTTGCTCTCAAGTTACCTGAGTGGGAATGTGGAAGCAGTTCTGAGATGAGGCTACTGGAATGGGGCATCTTCTAGCCTCAACAGAGGTGGGCCCAGGAAGGCTAGAAGAAAGGAACTGCTAGAGATATGCAATGATGTAATTGACATGATTTTCTCCCACTGGTATAATTGTAATAGAACAGTGTGTTATGGACCATTTTTCATGGCACAAGTGACCACCTCTTCAAAATTTATAACTTTTCTGTAATATTTTATCCAAATAAATCCTTAAATCTCATTTGATGAAAAAACAATTTGTGATTTCTTGTGCCTCACAGTTTCAAGAGAATGTTTGAGGAGTAACTTCAGAGCTTTTAAGTGATGCAGGAAAAAAGTTTTCCTGGCTGATATGCATCAATTACTGGGTGTGTGTACTGAAACTGCGATGGTACATACTTGATCATACTTCGTTTTAAGTGCCTGCCTCCCACGTGCGTGACCCCTTCATGTTCATAGTCTGTGCCAACTTGTATTTAGCTCAGACATGCTGCTTCCTTCCCCAGAACTAAAGAAGAGTTCTGTGTACCTCCAAAAGCTTGTATTTTCCACCAGCAGAAGTTGGTCCAATAAAAGTTAGTACCTCACCCACCGTCTCTCTCATAAGTGAATGAGCCAGGTTCACTTCACTTGTAAACCAAATGTGTTACTGAAATCTTGGCTAACCATGCAATGCTTTGCACTTCAATGTAGCACATCTGAGTGGACTAGTCTAATATACTTTAGAAGCAATTAAGGATGGTAACGTCCACCTCTAGAATAGAATGCCGCAGCTATTTACCAATGCACAGCACGTTTGGGACAGGAAGTGGAGTATAGTACTGTATACAGACGAAACTGCGGGGGGAAACCAGGTAGGCAGGAAATAATTACTTGATGCTATTTTAGCATTATGCATTTTAAAAGCACTGGAAACATTCAATAATTTCTCAGTGCACGAGGGAAGTGATTTCCCATTCTCAGATGGAAAAATCAGCAGCGAACTTGATTTATTCAAGGCCACAACAAGTCAGTGCTAGAGTCAGGATTAGCATTCTGAGCTCCCAGCCCAGCTCGGCCTGAAATGTGACCAGTGTTCGCACCTCTGCGCTGACGGATAAAGCTATGGGAACTTTAACTTTTGTGTGAGGACCTTTGCTTTTACATCTCACCTAAATCCAGTAGGTCTAGCAAGACAGTGCCTCCAGGTGCCGTGCTTGGATATTGGCTCTGCACTGACTCAAAAGGAAAGAGGATTGGGACCCATGGATTAGAACCACCAATTGTCATTCCTCTGTGGATAATGCTGAGACCTGGAATAAAGCACATAATGCTACAGCAATATTACAAGGCGTTGACTGTCTTGAACTCTCGATTAGTGCAGAATAATATGATTAGCGACAGTGCCCATCAACACTACAGAAATAGCCAAGCCCGGGTCCTGTTAGAGCACAGGTAAAATTTTGCAGTGCAAATGGGACCTCAGCAGCGCTCCATAACTAGGCAATACCTTGGTTATGGTTCCTGCTTGCAGCATGGCTGGGTCCTGTCCGGATTCGGGATATTAACTGTGCCTGAATAGGTCCGGGGACAGAACTGGGCACCCTGGCTGTTGTGTTTGCAGCATAGGAGGGGGCCCTTCCTTTGCTTCAGTCCAGAATCTAGAACTTATTTTACAGATGGGGAAACTGAGGCAGAGAGCAGCCTGAATAGCTTGGGCTACACAGGAGATCTGCGGCAGAGCTAGGAACAGAACCCAGCCCTGTTCCTGGAGAGGAAACGCGGCCTGGGGGTTAGAGCGCTGGCCTGGGAGTTGGGACCCCAGGGCTCAGTTCCCTGCTCTGCCACAGATTTCCTGTGTGACCTTGGGCAAGCCACTTAGGCACAGTCCCTCCAAGGTGCTCAACCTCCTCACTTCCACTGGAGTCAATCCTTTGAGGAGCTGGACCAAAGGGCAAGTCTATGCTGCAAGATTGTGGACTTCAGTTCCGTTGATGTACGGCCGCCGCAGTAATTCCATTGCTTGTGCAGCTCCACACTGCGCTCCTCGTGTGGGCGGTGCGGGTCCTCACCAGGCATGCTTGAACTGTCAGGGTGGAGCATTGTGGGACGGCTTCTGACCGGCAGTGCCCGTCAATGTAAGCAACGCAGCGGTTCTCAACCTGCGGCCCAATCAGCACACAGCTGCCGCCCATGTGACATCATCCTCAGGGCCCTATAGGTAGTATGTATGATGTGGTAGTTGTGGATGTGGCCCACACACACACACACACACACACACACACACACACACAGAGCTGCGGGTGTGGCCCACGATGGTAAATAGGTTGAGAACCACTGGTCTACGTGGACGCTGCATCGATCAAGCTGCGTCGACGTTGACTCTACGCCTCTCGCGGAGGTGGAGTTAAGTCGGTGTCGTGGGTGAGTTACAGGGGTGACATTTTAGTGTAGACGCTTACAGAGAGAGGTCGATGGAAGCTGCCTTATGTTGGCCTAACGCTGCAGTGTAGACCGGGGCTGAGTCTTTGTGTTCCAGTTCCCCAGCGGTGAAATGGGGAAAATAGCATTGCCTTAATTCCTGGGGGTGGAGAATAAAGATTATGGAGCCTAACGTTGGGCCCCAAGGTTTGGAAATCTTGGCCTAAGTTAGGTAGTTTCTGGTATTTGTTAATCTGCGTGGCCCACTTTGTTCTGAAGGCTTGAGATCTGGAACGGCCTTCCCTAAAACTGTCCTGTGTTGTTTTCCAGAGACAACGCTCTCCCCCTAGTGGAGTAAATGAGTATAGCGGAAGCCTCTCCAGAACCTGGGCTCCACATTTCATGAAGACCCACCGTCCTAAAAAGAAAATCAAATGTGAAAATAACGTAGAGACGGAACACAGTTACTGCCGAGATCTGTCCTAGAAAGGTGGATTTAACTGTTACGCTATCCAGGCAACACTTCACTTGCCCTTTTGAGAAGTTCTAGCCACAAGGATTGATTTCATTTTAGTCGTGTTAGTTATTTAAAATAATCAGCAAGAAGCCTTGGCAGATTCTGCGGATGAGGCTTTAGTTAGAGCTTGTGTGTCTAAGTTCCTTTCTCTTTGTTTTCTGCCCCGAGGGCTTTGGAGAGTTTGAGAGCATTAACGCTTGGCGTGAGTTCCTAACTGGCGTCAGATGTTTGTCCTCCCTGTGTGCTGCTCCAGCTCTGTGCAGACGGCTGGCACAGCAGATCTCGAGTGAACTGCCCAATGACCACAAGATCCGTTAAGGTGCAAAGGCTCTTGGTCAGGTTTATTGCCAACAAAGCAGGGAGCTCATGCCCCGGCTCAATGGTGATAGGGACACTAACACGTGTGTACCTGTGACAATGGATGCAGCTCAGTCCGTGGTGGGACTTTCCACTGCCCCTCGGCTGGACAAAGACACTTCCTCTGAGATACATCTTTATACACAGATACCAACAAATTACTTATCACCCCTCTGCCGTAGTTAGGTGCCACCCTCTGACGTAGCTAACCACTACTCCTTACCTTGTACGTGATGGTTCCATCAAAACATTTCTATCTATCACACTGTCCTCCTGACCTTACCTTTAGGATGGGTCAGTGTGTGCCTGTTATCTTTGGGGGATGTGCTGGTTGTTGTGGTGCCACTTTTCTGCAATTTGTTTGCGTATATATTCTTATGCCCAGCACTACTTAGGAATGTGTGTTTCTACAATCAGTCCCATTCTTGCCAGATTCTGTGAGTAGGGCCTGCCTCTTGCTCACAATTTAACTTCCTTTTATTTTAGCAAGTTTTGACCATTACTTTAGCCCAGGCCTCTGATACAAAACCTTAGGTTCTCCCCAAACAGCCAAGGGTGGCCTGGCCCCTGCTCTCTATTCCCCCTTCCCCCTGCTGCTTCTCACCCCCTGACAGCCCCCCATGGGACTCCTGCCCCATCTAACCCCCCAGTTCCCTGATGGCCCCCCAGAACCCTTGCCCCTGACTGCCCCATCCCACTCCCCCTCCTTCCTGACTGCCCCCTGGGATCCCTGCACCTATTCAACCCCCCTGTTCCCTGCCCTCTGACCGCCCTGACCCCATCCCTGCACTCCCCTGCCTGCTATCCAACCCCACCTGCTCCCTCCCCCATTACTGCTGCCTGGAACACCGGTGGCTGGTGGTGCTACACTTGCATTGCCCGGCTGGAGCCAGCCACACCACCGCGCAGCACAGAGACCGGGTCAGGCTGGGCTCTGCAGCTGTGCTGCCCCAGGAGCTCACAGCCTGACCGCCCAGAGCATTTGCACCGGCAGCGCAACACGCTGAGGCTGCAGGGGAGGGACTGGGGGCTAACCTCCCGGGCCAGGAGCTCAGGGGCCGGGCAGGAGGGTCCTGCAGGCCGTAGTTTGCCCACCTGTGCGTTAGCAGCTATGAAGGATTCATGGGTGTGTGAGAGGGCGGGGAGAGAAGACAGCTCACAACGCATTGATCCTAGGCCAGGGGGCCGAGGTGGGGGTTTTAGGGCCATTGAACGGTATCCGGAGGGGAGAAGCAACCCTTCTAAAGAGCTCCGGGCAGCAGAACTGTGCAAATGGGCACTACTTGTGGCCTGTGGCGTAACCCACGAAGGAATGTGGTCCTAGACTGCGTCCTGCACGGCCCAGATGTCTGTGGGACCTGATCCTGAAGGGTTCAGGATCAGGCCCTATATTAGCAGGCTCAGTGGCTTGGAGGGGGGTGAACGTATCTCCCCAATCACCCCATGGCTAAGGAAAGAGAGAGATGCACAGCACGTAGGGTTGTCAGGTGTGCTGTTTTCTAGCGGAATGCCCGGTCAAAAAGGGACCCTGGAGCTGGCATGTCCCTTCCGGCTCCTAGGGGCAGGGGCAGCCAGGGAGCTCCGTGTGTTGCCCCGGGTGCTGGCTCCCCAGCTCTCATTGGCTGTGGTTCCTAGCTAAGGGGAGCTGGGGAGCTGGTGCCCGAGACACGGGCTGCACTGCTGAATATGAGCCCGAGGAGAACGCCGGCCACTTTTAGGAGCCGCCAGAGGAAAGTGCTGCCCAGAGCCTGCACCCCCCACCCCCTCCCATGCTCCAACCCCCTGCCCCAGCCCTGAGCCCCCTCCCACACCCAAACTCCCTCCTGGAGCCCATGCCCTGCACTCCAAACCCCTTGGCCCCAGCCTGGAGCCCACCCCAAACCTCTCAGCTGGAGCCCTCACCCCCTCCTGCACCCCAACCCCTTGCCCCAGCCCAGTGAAAATGAGTGAGTGAGCAAGGGTGGGGGGGAGCGAGCACAGGAGGGGGGATGGAGTGAGAGGGGGCGGGGTGGGGCCTCAGAGAAGGGGGGGGACAGGGGTGGGGCAAGGGTGTTCAGTTTTCTGCAATCAGAAAGTTGGCAACTCTAACAGCACAACCTTCCTGGAGCAGGGGTTGGGGAGCAGTGAATAAGGGTGAAGAGGGACGTTCTCCATGGTGAGATATTTTTGATGGCCCATCCTTTTTCCAGTGGGCAAAATAGGTGGGAAAAGATAAGGAACAAGGGGGCAAAGAAAAAATCCCTAATCCAGACATTGCAAATGGAAGACTGAACCGTTGGATCCCTGCTAGCCATGACAGGAACATTCCCGTTTTGTCTTGAAAAACACTGTGGCAAACCTGAGCTGTGGGATTTCTCGCTGGTTCAAAGGGTCTGCTCGTCGGGGCCATGATCTCAGGTCTGTAAAGGACCCTTGGGTGGGTCACGCCTGTGGTCTCAACTGGGAGTTCTTGAGGGCGGGGGCCGTGACTGTATCTCCTGTCAAGAGCCTAGCACGGCTTTGGATGAAACAAGCGTTCATGGTGCAGAGAGAGATTTCCACCCACTTTCCCATGGCACAGGCCCCACGGATGGGGTTCCTACCACCTCCCAAGATGCCATGGCGACCTGCAAATTGCCGATGCTCCTGCAGAAATGAAGTGGGGAGGGAGAGGTCTAGTGGTTAGAGCATGGGCAGTGGCACAAAGACTCTTGGGCTTTGTTCTGGCCTGTGGAACTGATTTGCGCTGCACCTCAGTGTATCCTTCTGTAAAATGGGAACTCCAGGTGCCCCTGGACCTGCTGGGACTCAGCTAATGAAGGTTTGTAGAGGGCTGGAGAGCCTCGGATGAATCACTCTGAGGACAAGGGAGCAGTACTTACCCCTTAGAGGCTCCAGCTGAGATCGCGGCCCCATTGTGCTAGGCGCTGTACACATACATGGTGACACACAGTCCCTGCCCCAAAGAGCTTGCAGTAGACAGAGGAAAGAAGCATAGTCACCCCTATTTTACAGCTTGAGAACAGGTGCAGGGATGAAGTGACTCTCTCAGGTTTACAGCTGGAAATTGAACGCAGGTTTCCTGGCGGCCGGGCCAGTGCCTGAGCCACACAGTCATCCTGTTACCCTCCCACCTCCTGCTTGTAAATGCCCACGGGTAGCGGGCCCATGAGCTCTGCACCTGTAATACCTGGAGGCCTTCATCTATGCAGCAGGCCACTGGCCAGGTTCTGAACCAGTACCTGAGCCTGAAATCCACCAGCAGAGTCTGTTGTGCAAACACCCCGAATGATGTGGTAACAAGCCAGTGACCCATTGAATCCTCTCACAACCTGATCTATCATCTCTGCTGGTTCTGCGCAGGCTCTGGAAATTCAGCCTGCTCCAGCAATCAGTGAAGGCGAACCAAGAAGGGGCGCGATGAACTGGCATTAAATCGTGTTTTCTTACTGGCTGCGGGATGACTACAGCCTCGTCCTCAGAGCACTCTGGGTACCATAGCATTGCCCCTGGTGCTCTGCAGGGCCGTGAGCCAGCATTCGTTAAAGGCAAGGTGAATTGGAGCAGGCCTTTGAGTCTGTTCACATCCGTGGCATTTTTAAAGTGTCCCTTTAAGAACGTGTACTTTATGCAGCTTGAGATGTGGCCTCCGTTTAAAAAATGATCAGCTTGGGTTGTTTCCTTCAGATCCCAAATGGTCTGTCCCATCCTGTGTGTGGAGCATGTTGGTGTGAAAACCAAACTATACAACTGCTACACCACTACAATGAACATAGATCAGGCCCTCCTGTTTTTTTAACCTGTCCCCTGTTACTGGAACAGCTGTTCACACATTTATTAGAATATCAGGAGGTCATCTAGTCCAACCCCCTGCTTAAAGTGGGACCAATCCCCAGACAGATTTTTATCCAAGTTCCTTAAATGGCCCCTGTAAGGGTTGAACACACAACCCTGGGTTTAGTAGGCCAATGCTCAAACCACTGAGCTATCCTTCTCCCCTGACAGCTGCTAAAGCAAATATAAATGAAAGGAAATGTTACAAAGTTAATCTGTGGAACTGTTTGCTGCAGGACCTAAAATGCTAAGGCTGGATTTTTTTCCCCAAAAGGTCAGATAACTTTATGGCCAATAATAGCTCTGTAGTTTTGAATGCTTCATAATCTAAATGGCTTGCCTTGAAGGCATCAGGAGGGAATATTTCCTGGTGTCTGCCTGAACAGGTGCATTATGGATCGTTGGTTCTTGGTGTAGGCTTTCTCTGCCTCACCAGTTACTGATCACTCCTCAAGACAGGCTAGCTGATTTGATGCACTTAGTCTCTAGCGCAGTACGGTCAGTCCTACATGGCCGTACCTTGTGCTAGTCTAGCTAGGAACCAGAAACTAACTCCCTCCATCCAACCCTGCACAAACAAGGGAATCTCTAAACGGAGCCTGACTTTGCTGTGCTTTGAAACCCAAGAAGGCAAACTGGTGTCGAGCTGATGCTGAATAATAAAAGTAACGGCTGCAATCCATAGGGAGAGAGCTGCCATCAAGCGTTGAAGGAAATGGTACCAATACTGGAGAGGAATAGAACTCAAGCCATTGAAAAGAACTTTACTCTGCCCCTTTGTTTTCCAATATCACTTCTGTAGGCTGTTGTGCTGGTTACTGGAGCAGGGCGAATGTGGCTGGCTTGGAAGCCATCCATTAGTGTGAAGGGAAATGAGGTAGAAATCTCGCAAAGCAGGAAAAGTCCAGTCATTAAGGGCCTGGCAGGCTTTCCATAGGGAGATCTGACTTGAGGGGTATCCCAGTGCAGTGACAGTCAGTTCCAGGCTGGGATTTGACATGTAAGGCCGCAGCTAGGGGAAAGGGCTAAGGTGGGTTTTTTAAAACTCATTTAAATGTAGCACAGATTGCCGTTCATAAGCAGATCTAGGACACCCACCAGGGTCAACGGGAGCAATGTGTAGATGTGCATGATTCTGTACAAAGCCTGGCGGCTGGGTCCCAGGGACACTGGAGCTGCAGGGCAGGCTCCAGGTTGCTCAAGCGAGCATGCTAAGAACAGCAGTGGAGGCAGGGTAGCCACCTGAGTGTACCCACTGGGTCTGGGGGTGGGTATGGGTGCCAACCGGCTCTCCCAAGTCACCGCCTGTTCGTAGCATGCTCGCCCGAGCAGAGGTAGCGTGGGTAGGTTGAGGCCAGCTGTAGATATAGCTGGGACTCAACGGGGCTGTGATTCAAAGCAAGTTCCGGCTCGGTTCGGAATTCTTTGCCCAGCTTTGGCGACCCCCAGCGTGTCCCTCGTTTCCCCCCGCCCCCCGGAGGGCTCCTCCAGCCCTGCCCGCTGAGAAGCTGACGCGCTGGTGGCTCTACCGGGTGCCCCTCAGTTCTCGGGGTGTGGGGCTGCTTGGGGGCAGGAGAGGGGCCGGGCTAGGCCAGGCAGCACAAGCCAGTGATTAACTCAGAAGCAGCCGCCTTGCCCACGAGCCTGTCACGTGTTACCGCGAAGGTGTCTGGATGGGACACTGTCTCCTCAGCCGCGAGCAGGGCCCTCCGTGGTTTGGCTCGTCCCTCGGGGGCTTTACAAGCGGACGGCTAAGTCCAGCTCTGTCCCCTTGCTGCTCCCAGGCCTGAGAACGTGACCTGAGTTTGGCCGCAGAGGCAGGGCCCTGAACACGAGGCCGTGGCGCTCGCTGAAGGAGGCTTTGCCGGGAGCCGGGCTGCACCAGCCGCGCACACGTGCTCAGCCCCGGGGCTGGCTGCAGGCAGAGCAGGTTAAAGCAGTTAGTTGCTATGGAGAGCTCAGGGGCTCGGTGCCGGCTGGAGGACAGGAGCGCTCTCTGGGCTGGGGCTCTTAGCCCTGGCTGTAGCGTGTGTTCGGGGACCGTGTGTTCACCTCTAAGGGCCAGCCCCGTCCTTGCTCTGCTCCTGGCCTGCACTCACCCCCGTTCCTGCAGGCAGATCCCGTTGCCCGGGCCAGGCTGCAGCCCTCCCTAGCGGTCTGAGCCTTTCTCCCTCACTCCTCATCCCCAGGCTCCCATGGCGCGGAGCAGCAGGTGCTCGGTGTCAGCCGAATGGAGCCCAGGGTTGAAATCGACGAGCAGCCCCTCTGATGTTCTCCTCGCCATGGAAACGGGGGTTGCTAGGGCTGTGCATAATTGAATGGTCTGGAACAATTTTAGCAGGCAGCTTTTTCATATGCGGCAAGGGAACAACACAACCAGGGGCAGCACCGCAGCCCCAGTACCAGGCCTGATGGTGCAGTGAGGGGGGCAAACGCAGCCAGCCGTGGGTGCTGGCTGGGCGGGCAGAGCGCGCAAAGACTGAAGGGGCTGGATTGACGAAGAGGGGACGCACAGGCAGATGAAAGAGAGGTGGGGAGGGAAAGCCGCAGCCTCGAGGGCTGCTGAATCTGATTATCTAGCAATGGGTAGGTGCAGCACTGCCCCCTGCTGCATGGAACCAGAGCTGCTCCGCTGTGTGTCACAGGCTCCGTACTGCTAACGGCGATTCGCCTTCAGCTCAGGCGCTTGGGGCCTGGTATCTTGGAGCCTGCCGCTGCTGTGACGTGGCCGTGGCATGGGAAGATGGCCACAGATCTGCCCTCCGCTCTGCCTCTCTCCATTGTTGGAATCTGTTTCTAGCCCCTTCCCCCAGGCCCTCTCCCAATGACCCAGAGCCCACCAGCCCTGGCAGTTGGCTTGGTTAGAAATCCAAACTCACCGGTGGCGCCCATGCTTTCCAGCTTGAACCCACCCCGATCTCTGGCTAGTGTGAAACCCAGCTGCAGCTGCTCGCAAGTGCCCCTGTGCCAGGTCTGGCTGGGAATCCACTTTATCAGCAGCCCCTAGTCTGTGCACTATTGGCCTTGCTCCCGCCGAATAGAAATAACCAAGGCAGATGAACAGCTCCCCTCAGGAGTCACCACTGCCTGGTCCCTCTGTCATGGGCTAGATGGGGAGGGCTCACTCCACACCAGCTGCTGGGTCCCTGGGCGATGAAGTTTTCCAGCTGATGCTGTCCGTGGGTGGTTGCCCGAGACAGATGGTGCTGGGGACCGTGAGAAAGTACCCTGGAGCCCCGGGGACTCCCCCAGCCGTCCACTGCAAGGGCATCAGAGCAGCAATGGAGGGACCCTGACCACGGTCTCTCTGGGAAGCCAGTCATTAAAAACTCAGCTCTGTTGTTGTCACTGAGGGTTTGCAAAGGAGGCTGATCGCAGGAGCCAAAGCCCAGGCCCCTGCGCGCTGGCGGGAGACGCGGAGATGTCGTTGCTGTTCTCAACAGTGCTCATCAGCTGCCAAGTAAATGCCAGTTCCGGGGCGGGGGGCGGGGGGAGAGAGAGAGAGAGTGTGTGTGTGTGAGAGAGAGAGAGATCCTGTGGGCCCGCATCTCGGGGTTACAGTGGACGAGACGCTGGATATGAGTCAACAGTGTGCCCTTGTTGCCAAGAAGGCTAACAGCATTTTGGGCTGTATAAGTAGGGGCATTGCCAGCAGATCGAGGGACGTGATCGTTCCCCTTTATTCGACATTGGTGAGGCCTCATCTGGAGTACCGTGTCCACTTTTGGGCCCCACACTACAAGAACAATGTGGAAAAATTGGAAAGAGTCTGGCGGAGGGCAACAAAAATGATTAGGGGGCTGGAGCACATGACTTATGAGGAGAGGCTGAGGGAACTGGGATTGTTTAGTCTGCAGAAGAGAAGAGTGAGGGGGGATTTGATAGCTGCTTTCAACTACCTGAAAGGGGGTTCCAAAGAGGATGGATCTAGACTGTTCTCAGTGGTACCTGATGACAGAACAAGCAGTAATTGTCTCAAGTTGCAGTGGGGGAGGTTTAGGTTGGATATTAGGAAAAACTTTTTCACTAGGAGGGTGGTGAAGCTCTGGAATGGGTTAGCTAGGGAGGTGATGGAATCGCCTTCCTTAGAGGTTTGTAAGGTCAGGATTGAGAAAGCCCTGGCTGGGATGATTTAGTTGGGGGTTTGTCCTGCTTTGAGCAGGGGGTTGGACTAGATGACCTCCTGAGGTCCCTTCCAACCCTGATCTTCTATGATTCTATGATCTCCCGGGAAGCAGCCTGGAGAAGGACACAGAGCCAGGCAGAGGTTAGGGGTTCTCTGGACAGGCCGCTGAATCCAGTTTTATCCCGGGAAGTGGCAGAACATTGCAGGGGGGCTGAAAGAGAGCTCCACTGTCTGTGCAATGCCCCCTAGCGCCGTGGCTTGGGAGGGTCTCTGAGGGAAGCCTGTCCCCTCCTGAGCCACCCACGTCACTTCCTGCAGCACCCTGGCTGGCTGGAGCGTAGGCCCAGTAGCCACGACAGCTGTGTTCTGCTCTTCCTGACCTAGCTGACGGGACAGTCCATTAATGTTTGGAAAGGGCCGAGAGCCCCTTGAAACCACCTGTTATAAAAGTGCCACGGATCTGGTGCGTTGCTGGGCTCCCGGCCAGCTACTGACCCAGTTTCCAGGAGCTCTCAGTAACTAACTGTAGCTTGGGGCTGCCACCTCTGAGGTACAAAAAAACAGGTCCTCTGGGTTGATCCTGAGCCCCTCAAACTGAGCAGCAGGCCGGGTGGACTCACCCTCACAGATTTCCCAGTTCTGCAACCCAAGAGAGGGGATGATCCTAGGAGAACGTGGCCCGTGGCAACACTTTTATTTTTAATTTATGGAGATACCTATCTCCTAGAACTGGAAGGGACCTTGAAAGGTCATGGAGTCCAGCCCCCTGCCTTCAGGAGCAGGACCAAGTACTGATTTTCCCTGGATCCCCAAGTGGCCCGCTCAAGGATTGAACTTACAACGCAGGGTTTAGTAGGCCAATGCTCAAACCACTGAGCTATCCCTCCCCCCGACACGCCTACCCCACAGCACCCAGCTTTGTTACCACGGCGCTTGTGGGTCCTGGGTCGGTATGCAGGACTGCCATGACGGCACCGGCCAGTCTCCCTGTAGGGCCTGGTCTGCTAATCATAGAGGCAGCGTGACCTAGTGGGTAGGACACTGCACCTCAGGGAGGCTGAATTCTACTAGCAACTCCGCAGACAGCTCCTGGCAGCGGTGTGTGTGTGTGGGGAGAATGGAGGAGCCTGATATGGAGAGCAGGGGGCAATGGGGGCACACACAGAGCCCCTGCCATGAAGGGAAAACTGGGGACCTTGGGACAGGCGACCATGCAGAGCCCCTGGCATGGAGGTGAGGGGACTGGGGGATTGGTGCAGCCAGAACCTCTGGCAGGGGAGACAACTGGGGGACCCTGGTATGGGGGTGAACAAAGAGCCCCTGCTATGGGGGGTACACACGGCTCCTGGTGCAGGGAAATAGGGGGAACTTGGTATGGGGGAAGGAGAGAGTCATATGGAGCCCTAGCCATAGGGGATAAGGGAACTGGGGTCCACACACAGCCACTGGCATGAGGGAGGCGGGGAGGCGTTGCAGTGAGTTCCTGAAATAGAGGGAGAAGGGAGGGTGGCACCCAGGGATCCCATGGGGAAGGGGGTGCAAGGAGCCCCTGGGGTGTGCAAAGAGCTAGGCCAACCCTTGCTACGAAGTCTTGCTCAGTTTTCAATTCGTCTTTGTGCAGGCAAAACCCCCTTTGACTTCCCTGGGAACTTTGCCCAAGCAAGAACCGAGCTTTGGACACTGACCCAACGTCCCAAGAGAAACCTGAAAATGCACCGGGTCTCGGGCCCTGCTACGCACTAAAGTTGGCAAACCCAGCCCGGGAATTGGGCCGTCTTCCCGGTGGACACTCGTGGCCTCGCTCTCCAGGGCTCCACGCAGCTCAGCGCCTTTGCAGAGTCTGGGCAGCGACGTGTGAGACTAACGATGCTCCGTCAATGAAAATTACCACCCACTCCCTCCTGCCACACAAGCCAGGCTGAGGAGCGATAATGGGCACCTGGGTTAGGCTGGGACTGCAAAGACCCCTGGGAACTCGCTTGCCCTCAATCTGTGCGTTCGAGAGGCTGCGGGAACGGGTTACGGGCAGCTCTGTATGCTGACGTTAATGCAGCGTTCAGCTTGTAAACACGGCCTTAAATGTAGCATGTAGTTCACGAGCATGTTAGAAACACAGGAAATTAAAAATCAAGGCTCCCCTTATAAAAACAACCCTTGGAAAGCCGGGCAAAGTACAGCTAAAGCCACCCAACCAACCTTAACTCTGCCACGGCCACCCTATGTACCCGACAAGTGCCCAGCTTCAGACTTAAATCCCGGCACGGTGCGTCCTTGCACACGCAGCATGTGAGCGGGACCCATCCAACGACGGGCGATAAGTCCCATGTAGACCTTTGGAGCACTTGACACGTCATCTGGACGTTCTTTGGAGAAGGCCGTCGTAGCCAGCGAAGCTCTAAGTGCCTCAGTTATAGACATTTGCCGCGTTTGCTTGTGAACGTGACCCAGGCTGAGACGTGTCTCTCTGGCATGTGTGTGTTTGTGAGGTGGATCAGTGTCGCTAGTTCCTCTCACAGGCCACCATCAGCTTGGCATAGCGGAGGTCCTAGAGCTTGGTGGTTTGCCCTGAACCCTGTCACTCCTTCGAAGGCCATTCAGGTGGCGGGAGGATTGTACAGGTAGAGTTCAGCACAGCGTGTTTTCACTGCCATAGCAAGACGTGCTTAGCAGATCTGAGGGCGCCCTGGACCGGATCCTCAGGGCCAGCCAAACTGTGCGTGGCACAGGGAACGATGGGTCAGCGTGAGCTGGGGCTGGCAGCGAGTCAAACTGAGCCAACTACACCGGCTTTCTGCCGATAGCTAGTGCAAAGCAGCTGGATAAGCAAGAGGTGAAGGTGAGGTTTGCGGTGAGCCCAACGGTAGGTTTGCAAACAGCTGTGGGCATGCAGAGTGGAACAGGTATTTAAATTCATAACCTCTGCTGGGAGGGGCTGCTACCGGGGCTGCTAAGAACCATTTGGGGAAAATCTCACCCAGGGTTTTAAATGCATCACCCTGAGCCAGGTAATTATCACGGGGCTCATTGCCCAGAGAAAGGGGACGTGATTTGCCCGCGATCACATAACGCCTCGGTGGCACAATCCCAGGTTCCTGGGCCCATGCGTTCACTACGAGCCCCTTCTTCCACCTAACTTTACAGGGACTAAATCCTAGTGCCAGTGGCTAGTGCGGCTAATGTGAGACTAGCTCGGAGTCCTGTTTGCTCGCTGAGGAATGCGCCAGCCGGCAGGTTGCCCTGGCTTTGAGAGGCCAGCGATAGAAACGAACCAACGCCCACCAGCAGCCCCCACCCCTGACGAGCGGCAGGAAGGACGGTCTCCCTTCAATACCCTCTGAGTCCCAGGTGTGGGGCTTCTCAAACAGCCCCCCCGTTCATCCCCCCGGCGTGCCCCATACACATGCCTTAACTGGAGCCAGGCCAGACTATCGCTGAGGTATTGCAGTGTTTGACCTGTGGCTTGGGATGAGCTGCCGCTCACACGTTCTGGCCCCAGACTGGACCCTCTGCTTACAGCTCCTTGGGGCCCATTCTGACACATGCATCAGCTCCTGTGGGGGCGAGTCCACCCCCAGGTGATGGAGAGATGGAGGGCTTACAAATACACCTCTCAAGATGGCTACCACAACAACAGCCTTCTTCTCACGCCAGCCACAGGCCCGCATTGGCCAGAAAGGCTGCAGCGTTACGGCTCCTAGGGCTAGATCCTTTTCAGGCGCCTAAATCACCATTTAGGGGCCACCGATGTTCTCAAACCCAGCGTTCAGCGGCTGCCTGGCCCTGTAGGTGCCTAAAGAGACCCCTAGGTGCCCGTTTCCGCTGGCAGGAGCGTGCAAAGCCGCTTGATGTCCTGATGCCGTCCTGCCACTAACAAGCTGCTCAGAGCTCTAGCTCATGCCTACGCACTGCTGGGCGTCTCAGAGCTGGTGGTCCCCTCCCTGTCTCCACAGCAGGGCCCGAGCCAGCAGGTGGTCTCAGAGCAAGTTTCCCAGGTTGGGCTCTGCACGGAGTGAGGATTTCTGGGGTTGGCTGGTGTGCGTAGCCTGGAAACCAATAGCCCAGGGGCTAGGCCACTCAGCTGGGCGAACCGGGACTGAAGCCTCCCTGAGCAGAAGCAAGGGCTGGCACCTCTGGGTAAGCCTGGGGTGGGTTTCTCTCCATCTGAGCTGTTCCACTTGCTATAAATACGTAACTATTCCATGGAGCAGGCACATGACCTGATTCTCCCGCGGGAGCACCCAAACTGCTGGCCTGTACTCACCCGCTCTCGTTCCAGCGCAAGGAGCGATTAATACAAAGCGGAACAGCTTCAACAAGAGAGGCCCCCCTCCCCCCCCCCACAAACACCCAGCAGCCTGGTGGTCACAGCCCTCCCCTGGGATAGGGAACACCTAGCGTCAAGTCTCTGCTCCCAGGCATGCACAGCAGGGATTTGAATTGGGGGCTGCTTCGCCGCGCTCGGAGGGTGGAGACCGGCCTCACAGACCCTGTGATGCCACGTGGCCTGGGACCAAAGGGTCCTCCCAGAGCCAGCTCCAGAGAGTCCCTTCAGGGCGCGTCGGGAGCCAAACAGCGCTGGGTGGAGCTTGTTTGGATGTGTTGTTCTTAAACCCCAGGTGCTGTGCGGTGTGCTGGTGGCCTGCACGTCTCCCCCGCAGTGCACGGCGATGGGGCTGTCCCTTAAAGCATGTTCGCATCCTTGGAGAGAAGGCGCTGTTACCGGACAGTATTCCACCCCATCCCATCCCAGCTGCTGTATCGCACTGGGTCCGAGCGCAGCCTGGGGGGCTAGAAAGTGGTTGCATCCCATAGCTCTACCTCGATCTGCCGGTGACGCCTGTGTACAGCAATTATTCCTGTTGCTTTAAAGCTCTCTAATGAAAACACCCCCGGCCTGTGGGTGTTTCAAGCCCAAAGGTTTTTACCTGGGGGCAAACCACTGCCGGACTAGTGGGAACCGAGCTTTGTGCAGGTTTGTGTTAGCATCGCTCCAGCCGAGCTGTTATTTTATTGGCTGGTGGAGCGCTAGCAAAGCAGCTCTGTTTGGCAGCAAGACACACAAGGCATCGGGAGGGGAGCAGCAGCCGTGGCCACTGGTGAGAATAACGGAGGACGCACCAAGCAGCTTCCCAGGTATTGCTAATTGCTTTCTTTTCTTTACAAGCAAGGCCTTGCTGGCCGATAACAGCCCCATGTTAGAGAGGGCAGATTAGGAACGGGGTGGGAGCCTAGTGCAGTTTGTAACATTTTGAGTTTGTCCTGTGCCTGATGCTCTCCGGGCCACCCATCCCATGCAGACACCGACACTAACTATGATGTATAGCCCATGTAATCACCCGCGGTCATCACCAGTGCTACCCACCACGCAGAGTTCATTTAAGCACTGGTGCTAACCGTCACGTAGCGCCCATGCCAACCGTAACAGCTATTCCATTTAAATCACCGACGCCACACACCGCAGATACCCCAGGGCACTCACCTCTGCGAAGCACAGTGTCTATTCCAGGCCAAATCATTTCTGGCTGATTAATCCGTTCTTTAGCTATTTACATATGTTTAAATGAAAGCATAGCTCAGCGCAAATCGATCTGCAGACAAAAGCACTATTCTAAATGAGAAGGTCACTGTGGCTTTGGTTCTTTGCGAGTAGCCTTCCACCCCATCTTTTGTAAGCTTCCCTATAGTTGAGAATATATTTTATACCGAAGAATAGCCTTTAATCACTGGGAAAGATGACTAAGTATGTTTCTGGGCTCATGTGATGACTCAAAGTACCTTAAACCAATAGATCAGAGTAAGAAAGAACACACACACATAGAGAGGTTTAAACGGTGCGCAGTGAGACAGTTAACTATGAAAGAGCTAATGGATTATTAGCCGGTTCTGTTTTCTATGTAGGTGGCTTGCTCTAGTGTGCTTAGATTTTTCTATGGTGACGTTACTCCAAAGTAAGTGCCTATTAGGCTATGGTTACACTACAGTAAGGTCTCTCGTGTAGCCCGGCTCTCCCGCCGGCATAATTAAACCACCCCCAACAAGCGGCAGTAGATATATCTCCCGCCGACATAGGGCTGGCTACACCAGTGCTTTTGTCGGTGAAACGTACGCCGGTCGGGGTGTGTGTTTTTTCCACACCCGTGAGCGACACAAGTGCGAGTGTAGACAAAGCCATCGTGAATGGTGCGATCACCTTGTCAACCATGGCTCGGGTACTATCGCTGCGTGTATAGATCCTAGCCGAGTCGTCTGGCGTCCTCTGGGGAAAGTGGCATGAAGAGTAAGGACCAGGCACTTATGTTAGACCACAGCCTGTAGTGTTACTGAGCGACTCCCAGCTCCTGGACTCATCTATGGCTGCTTGTTCTTGAATCCTAGGGAGATGGCTGAGCCGAAGAGCGATTTCTTCAGCAACCTGTGGGGTTCGAATGAGTCCAACGTGACAGCTGCACCTTGGACAGGTAAAGGGCCTTCCTTTCGCTTTGTGTTTCTTTCCCTTCCCTGTCCCGCCCCCAGGCTCTATATCTGACATGTCACTGTGTGCGGGACGTTGTGCTGCGGCCTGTCACTCACACGGCTACCTGCTGTCCCAGTGAGATTGCCGTGTATCGGCTACGTTATCTGCACACGCGTGCGCTGTCCACGCACAGCCACACTCTGCCTGCAGCCACACAATCACTGGCGCCAGAATGTTGCCTCAGAGCTAACATTCTGTATTCAACGCTTCTTGTGGCCTGGCATTGGGCATTTTAAGTCACACGTTTAACGCCATTTAGGCCCTGGATATCATGACCCAGCTCTTATCTAGCACTTTTCATTAGGAGAGCTCAAAGCACTTCCCAAAGCAGGTCAGTTTCATTATCCCTATATTACAGCTGGGGAAACCGAGGCACAGAGCAGTGAGTGACTTGTTCAAGGGCATCCAGGAGGCCCATATGAGTTTAGGTACACACCCACAAATAACATCTGTATGTGGAGGCGCAGACTTAGGGCTTGTCCACACTTACAACGCCTGCACTGATGCAGCTGCCCCGCTGTAGCGTTTCAGTGAAGATGCTACCTACACTGACGGGAGAGCGTCACCTGTTGGCAGCATAGTACTCCACCTCCACGAGCGATGGTAGCTATAGCGATGGGAGAAGCCCTCCCATTGCCATAGCATTGTCTACAACGGGAATTCGGGTAGTTTAACTGCAACGCTCAGGGGTATGGATTCCCCCTCCCCCCCCAGGTAAATCAGGTAAAAGCAGGTGTGCTTGCAAATCACACACGTGTTGTCTTTCCTTGCCCAAACACTGCGGAGGAGTTAAGTAAATGGAGTTGAACCTAGAGGTGTGGGGCTGGTTGGGAGAAGGACCAAATGATCAGATGCTCCTGAAAGCTCATCCAAACCTCCCAATGGGGAGGGGGAAATGTTTGAGACATTCTCATGGTAGTTTGGGGGTGTCTTGTGCTCCCAGCCCCAGCCAAAGCCAGGAAATGCGGCGGCAGCTGGAGGAGTGGAAAACAACCGCCGAAATATTGCGAATTCAACTCATTCCAAAGTAACCCTGGGATGTCAGGCAAAGATCCCGGTCTGTTTGTATTTGTTTGGTCTCGCGCTATCTACATCTAATCCAACCTCTACGTTTGTGCTAGTCCTGGGCAATAAAGCGGGAGCGAAGTGGTGCCTAGTCTTTCTGCAGGCCCTCTGCAAAGGAGTGAAGTTCACCCTTTGACTATAACCAGCTGCCACTCTCATGCAACAATATCAGGGCTTGTTTTGCTGTTGGAACTTGGAAGTCACATTCTCTGACCTGAAACAACTGGCTTGGCAGTTTGTTACTTCTTTAGCAGCCACAAGCCTTCCGGAGGCGCAGGAAAGCTGTGTGCACCCATATGGGGAAGGGCAGGTCATCTCAGTCAAGGGTTACACGCTACCTCTGGCAAAATCATCAGAACCAGCAATAGAAGTTGCTTTACTGAAGTAGGCTCGGGTAAGGTGACCATGTATTTTCCTGCATCTCCCGTTTCATTCTGTTTGTGGGCTAGTACAGGGGGCTGAATGGAAACACTGTTCTGATGTGGCTGTTAATTGATATTTAAGGGTGTTTCAGGAATGCAAGGAACCAAGTTCTGGGCTCCCCACACACAGCTCTGCTGATGCCCCTCAATCTGAACCCCCGGGTTTCCAGTGCTGGGCTCCCCGCCTCAACAGTTCTGCCAGTGCGCTTTAACCCGGACATGGAGCCCCCTGGTCTCCCCACATCTTGCTCTGCTGATATCCCTCAAGCCTGCCCTGCAGCCCCCCGCTAACCAAGTCCTGCGCTTGCCACGCGGCCATTCTCCTCTGCCCAGGGCCGGTGCTACCATTTAGGCCAACTAGGCGGTTGCCTAGGGTGCCAAGATTTGGGGGCACCAAAAAGCGGCGCCCCCAATTTTGTTTTGTTTTGTTTTGTTTTACAGTGGCCGCTGCACTGGGAGGGAGAGGGAGTCTGAGCCGCCGCCGGCAGCCCAGGGGTTCCCCGGGTCAGCGCACCGCCGGCAGCCCAGGGGAACCCCTGGGTCAGAGCTGCCGCATGGATCCCCGGGCTGGGGGATGGGGAGCTGCTGCGGGGGGGGGGTGGGGCTCAGGGGAGGGGGGGGGCTGGGCGGGGGGGGGGCGGGGGGGGGGAAAGCGCAAGATGGAAGTTTTGCCTAGGGCGCAAAACTTCCTTGCACCGGCCCTGCCTCTGCCTATTTGTCAAAGCCAGGGGCCTCGCTTGCCATGAGAAATGTGCACGTATCCTGGCCAAGCCGTTCACCCAGACCCAGCTACCAGCGTTACTCACAGTAGCAGCCTTTGGAAATATCAAGGAGGGTGTTAATTTCCATCCGTAAGTGGGCTAGCATTTCAAACACCCCTAATGTTGTTTTTGAGGGGGTGGGTTGGCTCCAGGATTCAGAGTCTGACCTGTTACCCTAGCTTGGATCTGCCATCTACTCACCGTAGGAAATGCTGTGCCACAGGATATTACGAATTGTACTCCAGGGGGCTGCATGCCACAGGGCTGCCTTCCCCTCCTAGGGCGTGCAGACAAGAGCGTCTGCCGTATCGGGTTGCCAGTTTTGGTTGGCTGTGTTCCTGGAGGTTTTGTCACGTGAACTAATCTTTAATTAAAGGTTACACTTTAATTCAGTGGTTCCCAAACTTGTCACAATGCACCCCCGGGAGCCACAGTCGGGAACTGGAGCCGGGTGCAGGGCCATGGCTCCCAGGGGAGGGGTGGAAGAGGGAGCATGGACAGGGATGAGGGGGCCAAGGCTGGGACTGGGGCCGTGGCTGGGTTGGGAGCCAGGGGCTGAGATTGGGGCCACAGCTGGAGGTGGGCCTGGGGTTGGGAGTAGTGTTGCCAACTGTCTAATCACACAAACCTGAACACCCTAGCCCTGCCCCTGACCTGCCCCCATCCCCAAGACCCCAACCCTTCTCCGAGGCCCTGCTCACTCCATCCCCCCTCCTTCTGTCGTTCACTTGCCCCCGACCTCACTCACTTTCACCGGTGCACACACATTTCACAGAGTGTTCGTGGCCCAAATTGCACCTCCCAGCAATGTAATTAGTGCAAGTGTTGATGGCATTATGGACTTAAACCATGTAATTAGTTTCTACTAACTAAGAAAAACAATTATGTAACTACGGTGATTAATCATGTCACAAACAGCTGGCGGCACCTCTGAAAATGCTCTGCTGCATAGACAGGGCCTGGTGTTTGACACCACAAGTTAGCTCCTGGCTTGCCCAAGTGTCCTGGCTGAGACAATGGCTGAAGGGAGAGATTCACCCATTTCACAGACTTAACAGATTCAGGGGCTTTTTGGGGGTCTGGTTCACCATCTCACCGATAGACATACAAGGACTGGGCAGCAGGACTCCTGGGTCCTGCATCTGGCTCTGGCACTGACTTGCAGTGTCCTTTAGGCCCATGTTTTCCAAAGTGGCCCTTAATTTGGGGGTGTCTCAGGTTTTTTGGGGTGGGGGATGGGGACTCAGCTTTGGAGACCTAGGGCAGAATTTCAAAGAGTGCCACTTTTGAAGATTTGGCCCTTACCCTCCCTGTGCTTCTGTTTCAGTGCTGCAGAACTGGAGTGCTGCAGTGTAGACCCGCGGGACAGTGGTGGGTGGGGTTCTCCCATTGCTGTAGTTAATCCACCTCCCCTAGGTTGATGGAAGAATTCTGTCTACACCCAGGGTTAGGTTGGCTTAACTACATGTGTCAGGGGTGTGGATTTTTCACGCCCCTGCCAGACATCGCTAGGCCAATGTCAATTTCAAGTATACCCTTCTCCGCCCTGCCAGGCAGCTAATGTGTAAAAGGCCCTTTAAAAGCAAAGTGCTGTAGCCAATGAGTTGCCAGTTGATTTCCCCATCCCTAATCACTGAACAAATCCATGCGTTGGTGACTTTTTTTCATGGCACAATTCAAGCTTTTAACTGGCTGATGGAACAGAGGGTTAGAAAGCTGCTGTTTATTGGCGGGGGGAGGGGGGAGCTTTGAACCACAGCAAGCAGGAATTGCCCTTGAAAGCTCTGGGGTGCAGAGGGAGATGGTGCTCCCCTGGGAGAAGGATCGCCTGGCATTAGAATGCTAGCTTTGCACTCCTACCGGTGTGGGCGCCAGCCTTTCAGTGTTTTTAGTTGATGCAGGCTAAAGGGGAATGCTTCAGGATGTCCCGTAAGCATTTGACCCCGTCTTTTGGGCCTAATCCCAAACCCACTGAAGTTCCATTGACTTGAATGGGCTTCGGATCAGGCCCTTTAAAGTGCATCACGTCAGTCAGAGTGGCCCTTGAGGGTTTTTTTTTTTCATGACCTCTTGGTGACAGTAGAGCGGGTCATCTCAATCCCTATGCCCAAAACACATGTCACCATAATACCTTTCTGTGCACACAGGACATAGGATTGACATACACTGACCCTGGATGGATTTGCATGTGTAAGTTGTCTCATGGGTGTTAGAAGCTTGTCATCTGAGTGCACAGGGGTTAGCGCTTGCCTGAACATTTGGCCCCAGATATGCTGTGCCGGTTGGCTAATAAAAGCGAGCCGGTTCGTAAACTCACCTCTTTCCTGCTTCTTAGGTTTATCTTCGCCAAAGCTCTGCAATGAACCCGAGCCTCTTTGTTTTCTTTGCTTGACGCCCCTTCCTTATTGTCGTCAGCTGCCCAATTAGCAAAACCGTATCTAAAGGAGGACTATACTTGACTTATGAAGGAAAATACAGTTTGTTTCTTCTATTAAAAAAAACCAAAACCCAACAGAATACTTGAGGGCCCATTTTACACTAATCTTCTGCACCTCAAAAGGAAAAGCAGCTCTGGTTTTTTGTTTTGTTTTGATCTTTAGCCATTCTGAAGTAACAATGTTCTCAGATGGAGGATAATTACTGGCTGATTAAACACGGATGCTGTGAAAGGCATTAAATGATGACAGTACAGTCTCCTGGAGATGCTAATCAGTCAGGACCAAAAGAACCCAGGTTTACGGCCCAATCCAGCTCCTAGCAAAGGCTGGGGAGCTACTTCCAATGGCAGTTGGGTCTGGCCTTTGGGCACAAAGCTATCATGCACCTTTGGAATAACCAGCGATTGATTAGCATGGGTCAGGCTGACGGGCAGGAAGTGTTGCCTGCACCGAGCACACGGGGCTGGAGGTGGGTCTGCTCTGACAGATGCGGCTTGCATTTTATTTTTAATTAACTTGACATTTTGGCTCTGGTCAAAAGTTCATTTTTCAAAGGCGACAGCTCATTGATGTGCCCAATTAGCTCCCTGTGTCTGCAGGCTACGACGTCACTTTGCGTTTGCTGTGCTAAGCCAGAGAAGGCTGGCGGTGCCGTAGCGTGGCCAGCAAGTAGCGTGGCCAGCAAGTAGCGCATGGCGTGGGGGGATGAACGAACGCTCATCCATTAAGGCTACTTCGGGACAGGAGGAACAATTTAAGGCTAGAAGGATGAGGAGCTGACCTTGAATATTCCCCTCCCTCGAGAACATCCTCGGAAGATTTATCTTGGACGCTCATGGCGCGATGCTGAAACGTCACCAACAGCCCTCATAGACTTTTGCAGTTCTATGCCAGGGCAGAGGTAGTTCCAAAGTGCTCTCACAGTTGGTATCTTAGGGAGCTGGGCAGATGATCATCCCGGGGCGGCGGGGGAAGGGCAGGAGAGCTGCCTTGCAGTAACCTTTGAAAAGGTCCATTTTCCAGGTAGGAGACAGGAAGAACAATTTTTCTCATGCAATTGCCAACAGGGCCTGCTTTCTATAAGGCTGGAAATACCCCCAAAATAATAGTATCTGCTGCTTCCGGGCCTGCTATACCATACAGCTAAGAAATAATCATGTTAAAAGGCTCCCTAAACATTTTCCAACCGCAAAGCAGGTTTGGTTTGATTCTCTGGGGGAAGCTGAGGTTGGTTCTTATTTATTCTGCCTCTCGCTAGTTAATTCCCAGTAATGTATGTGTAGCGGGATGGATCCACAGAGGAATGGCTCACAACCCTTCCGTCTTCTACCTGGGAGGCGTGTGGCCAAATGATATGTTGTGCTTTTTCTCGGCAGGCACCAGGGAAATGGAAGACCACAGTAGCATCGTCCTCCCTGTCATTTTTGGCATAATTTGCCTGGTGGGCACTGTAGGGAACAGCATTGTGATCTACACCATCACCAAAAGACCCAAGAGAAACCACAACACTGCAGATGTCTTCATCGTGAGCCTCTCCATCACAGACCTCCTGTTCCTGCTGGGCATGCCCTTGCTTATCCACCAGCTCCTAGGGAATGGGGTCTGGCTTTTCGGGGCTACCATGTGCACCATCATCACTGCTCTAGATGCCAACAGCCAGTTCGCCAGCACGTACATCCTCACGGCAATGGCCATCGACCGCTACCTGGCCACAGTACACCCCATCCGCTCTGCCTACATGCGCACCCCCGGCACAGCCGCCCTGGTGATCTTGCTGCTCTACTTGCTGTCGCTCCTAACCATTGTGCCGGTGTTCATGTACACCCAGTCCATTGTTCTGCCTGGCAGCAAAGCTGGGTGTGGCATCATCCTACCCAACCTCTCAGTTGATATCTATTGGTACACGCTGTACCAGTTCTTCCTGGCTTTTGTCATCCCGCTTTCAGTCATCTGCATTGTGTACCTCAAGATACAGAAGCACATTTCATGCAAGGTGCTGCCGCTGCCCCAGAGAAACTTCCGAGCCAGGACTAAGAAGATCATGCGGATGGCAATAACCATCTGCTCTGCCTTTTTTATCTGCTGGGCGCCCTATTACATCCTGCAGTTGGTCCATCTCAAAGTCACCCAGCCCTCCATTATGTTCCTCTATGCCTATAATGTAGCTATCAGCTTGGGTTACGCAAGCAGCTGCATCAACCCATTCATATACATTGTATTGAGTGACACTTTCCAAAGGAACCTGGTGAAGGCAATCTGCCCAGGCCAGCAGGCCAGAAGAGGTGACAGACATGCCCCTGGGAAAGTCAGTCCCTCTGTGAAAATAAGTCCTGGGCCAAATCAGGAGACCGATCTTAGCATGACATACGCTCATAATATAGACAATTGTATCGCTCTCTCGGTCATGGTTCCTTAGAGGTAACCTGCATGATTTAGCTGAGTGATGGCTAGGTGGTACAAATAGGTGTAAAAACTTTTTGAGGTTGTAGACAAAAAGAAGGGGTTAGCCTTGTCTTAAGGCACACATCCAGGAGTAATGGGGTGAACTGGAGAACATCATTGAGGCGGACTATAAAGAATTCCTTACAGCGAGACCTGCTCCAGGGTGGGATGATCATTGTGTAAGGGATGTACTGGAAAGCCCATTGCTTGAGTCACTGCCACTAAAACCTGACTTGACAAAGCACCCAAGAGTACATTGAAGGGAAGGATTCAGCACTGGCCAATGTCGCTCTTATCCACCTTTAAGGTCTCTGGTTCGGTTGTTATGGAGCTGAAGCTCATTGAACACCCACCTGGCTTTGGGGAAAGTGTATTTTTCTAATGCTGCTCCCATTGGTGGCAGGGTGGACATGCTGGTTTCTGATTGGCTCGAGCTATGTGTATTTTTAACCTTGTGGGTGGTTAACAATTAGCAATCCTGCACGTTGACTGTCTGGATGACATCAGTCTGTAAGCGTAGGGTTACAGCCACAGTTGGTGGTAGTAAGGTGACCAGCTCATTGGGACAGAGAGAATGCAGATCTAATAGATAAAATCACTGGCAGTGTTCCAACTCACTGAGGAGGGAGCAGAGTGAAATGGCTTTAGGTATCTATTATAGTACGGTGACCTTTTTATAACAAGACTTCTTTAATGTTTAGTAAATTTGTACTAGTTGCAAAGATGAAATCTCAATAGATTTCTCGCAAACTGTAACTATCTTATTAAATATAATGCGTGTGTGTCTAGGACTCTGTTCTGTCACCCTCTGGGCATTGGGGTGTGGTCTCTTCTCTTCCTTATCCTCATTATGTTATCAGAACAAAGCCTCTCTCCCTGTCCTCAGTGGAGCATGTACCCTTCTTCACAAAGTATGTCTACATTGCGACTTCGTTCAGCAGTGTGTACAGAACAAACATGGGTAGTCCTCCTGGCATAGGGATAAACAGGAGTGGAAACGGTGAGGAGCTGCGTAGATGGGAAGAGTAAAGACACACCTGAAGGGTGTAGATGTGTACCTGAGTACATACCAACATGGCTCCCTACTTGCCTAAGTCACACCTCCCACACCTGCAGGGAAAGGTTCTGGTGGCAGGGGGGCAGGAGGGGCGGAGAGAAGGGAGCGGGGAGCTGCTGAAGCCTTTCCACACTTCACTGACACAGGTAGCTACACACTGCAGTGTGGACGCAGCCTGCTTTTCACTGCGGCGTGTAGCGAGATGTACACTACACACCAACAGCTGGTGTGTAGTGTAGATGTAGCCTTAGCATATGCATGCAGGCGATCTTGGTTTGATTTCCAGGGCTTACGGCTGAGGAAGTTGGGGAGGTAATGGACATAGTCTCTGGAGCCAAGTGTATTGACCCCCCCTACAGGTAATGAAGGAGTGACACTGATTGCAGGTTACTTGTGGGGGAATTCCGCACCACTGTGCAATGCAGAATTTTGCAGAAATGAACATTGTGTGTGCAGAATTCCCTCTGCCCCCCCAAATGGGCTGCAGTGCTGCTGGCCACCACTGGACCCGGCTGAGCCCAGCTTGCACATAGAAGACACCGGGGGGGGGGGGGGGGAGCTAGGGGGTTTCTGGCAGCTGAAGTTTCCAGCATGCCCTGAGAGAAGGTGATGGCAGCGCACAGGAAACTCCATGCAAGCGTGGGATCAAGCATCAGGCTGTTTCTCCCTCTGGATCCCTGGGCTGGGAGAACCATGTCTGGGCTCTGGGAGGGGGAAGGGGGGGTGTCTGGGCTCTGTGGCGGGAGAGGGGGTGCAGTTATCTGGGCAAGGGGGCACCCTGTGGCTGGGCTCTGGGGGGAGAGATGTTGTCTGGCCCCCCAGCTGGGCTCTGGGGGTGGGGGAAGGGGACAGAGAAACAGGAACTGGGTTGTCATAAGTGTTTCTTTAATTCTACTCCTGGGGGAATTTTTGTGTGTGTGTGTGTGTGTGTGTATTGTTACAAGCATACTTGCTGACAGGTATTTTGAAATAAATTACCAAAATAATTGAAACTGGTGTGATTATGTCATATTATTTTGACAAATAAAAGTTGCAGAATTTTAAAATATTGTGCGCAGAATTTTTATTTTTTTGGTGCCGAATGCCCCCAGGAGTAGCCGTTCTAGGATTTGCCAGGAGTCATTGTAACTGGTATTTTGATAGCACAAGACACGAACATGGTGCAGCACAACAGGCAAACTACCAGACATTGAAATGTCCCTGCGCTGAAGTGCTTACCTACTAAAGGCAAAGGACACCAATCTTGAAGAAAGGATTAAAAGAATGGGATGATCTTAAAGAGTCTACCAGGACACTGAGGGACCCTCAAGAAGCACAAAGATTAATAGAGAACGTAATAAAAATGTAGCTGACAAATGTGACACACACTTACAGTATCAGCTGAAATGCAGACACTGTCTCTGAGGTATTGTGATTAGATTATTTTTTTGAAAATACATTGAATTGGAAAATATTTCTCCCTCCCCGCAGTTTAGAGTGGTTAACTCCTGCGTGTCATTAATGCCAAGAGAGAATTATTTCAATCCATCAGGTCATGATTTTACCTGGAGAGCATGGCACGTTCTTATTGCCTTAGCCAAAGGAGCCCTCACCTATCTCAGCCAAGAAAAGACAGCGGAAGATGGAAACAGGAGGAGGGAACAATGAACAACATAAATGGCAACTTCCAAACTATTTTATGTGAAATTTGTATGCGAAATCCCCTTAAAATTTGTAACTATACGAGCTCATGTATCCACAATGCCCTATAGTGTTGGATGTGAATAAACTCCTTGTATCACTGTGAGAGTGAAGTTTGGACTTTTTCCCTCAGTTTAATAGGGTACTATACATAGAATCATCATGCAATTTTGCTCTAATTGGACAGGGATGTTAAATCATCTCAAGTGAGTAAAAATCTCCAGTGTATTATATTTCACTTGTGCTACATTATTTATCTCTGCTTTTCATACATTTCAAATCTGGTCCATCAAGGTACTTGTATGGCTACCCTCACCATTGTAACTGACTAGCTATTTAAAAAAACAAACAAACCAATCTCTCTTTCTCCTACAGCAGCCAATAAACAGGAAAAATAGTCTGATTAATTTGAGCTCGGTTGTGGCTTTGTTGTAGAACAGCTAATTATAATGGGTGTTACTGTTATAATTCAAAAAGCACAATGAAGATAGAGAACAAGAGCTGATGTATGAAAAATAATTTGTACACCATACATTTGTAAAATCATTTATAAAAGTACAAAATGATTAAGGAACAGAGCAAAATTCCAAGGTGCTTTACAAGATCTTCATCATTTATATTTACAAAACACAGTGTTCATAGTGTACAGGTTTACGTGCATAAGGAATTCTAGTACTATAAATAGCACGCTTTATTTAATATTACTGTGGATGTGCAGTGGTTCAAAATTTGTTTTTCTTTGTGCTTGTTTTTCCAAAGGCTTTTTAATGTTTCAGTGACTTATAAATAGGGTGAAATAATATTAAGTCTGGTCTTCTCATGGTATTTGAAGTCAAAATTTGCAAACCATGTACCCAAATATAGTCTCTCAAATTGACTAAATAATCACGTCTCGCTATGGATTTAAGTTCTGTAGTTTGGACACAAAGGATGGTGGAAAGATCATAAGAAGACTAGAGCTTGTGTTACTTCAGACTAATAAATGGTTCCCTTAAGGAAAAAAAAGCACACAAAAGATAAATATTTAGCTATTTGGGTTTATTCAATCCAAATGCAGAGCTCCAGTATCAGCTTAGCAGACAGTCATGTGAAAGGTCAGGGAAGGGAGGACATTCAGAGTACGTCTACACTGCAGTAAAAAACCCGCGGCACTGAGTCTCAGCGGCCGGGTCAGCTGACTCAGGCTTGGGCTGCAGGGCTAACATTGGCAGCGTAGATGTTTGGGCTCGGTCTGGCACCTGGGCTTTGAGACCCACCCCCCTTGCAGGGTCTCAGAACCAGGACTCCAGCCCGAGCCCAAACATCTACGCAGCAACCTTATAGACCCGTAGCACAAGTCAGTTGACCTAGGCCAGCTGCGGCCTTGTCCACTGCTCTTTTATTGCAGTGTAGACATATCCTCGGAATGAAGGCCTCTCTTTGTACCCTCAAACTGCAGCCTGCTGAGAATAGTGTGTTAGCTTTGGAGCTGTTGCCATGTACTGTAACAAGAAACAACATGATGACAATTTCTAAGCTTATACAAACAGTGAGGAAAACCTTCATGAATCAAACTTGAAATTCAGCACGTTATTTTCCTTACCATGTTTGTTGGTTACTGAAAGCCATGGCATAGGACCCATATAAACAATTACCTGCCTCACAGCCTATCCTGGACTGTCATTAGAACGCTGGATTTGTGATAGCACACTCATTTCATTGCCATCATCACAGAGTTATTACTTTAGCTTACCGTGGAATGAAGCAAATGGAAGAGCTGGGCTAAGAGGACAAGGGGAGAAGTACTTTCAGCAATTACAAAGAAAATGCACAAATTCCAGAAAGTTGCATAACCAGGAAGAGGTGGCCCTGACTGCTACTCCTGGCAATCCCGTACAGCAGAGGGGATCTGTAACAAGGTGGGCCAGCGGATTCCCCATTGCTTATGGCTGAGTGCATGTCCTGTTTACTCAGGCTGTGTGCTCTTTTCCAGATCCTCACACTGAGATCTATTTCTCCCTCAACCGCTGCACTTAAATCTCAATGGTGCCAATGAGAGGTAAATGCATGAAGCAAGGGGATATTAAACACTTAACTCTCTGTGAATTTCCCCCTCCCCCTAAAACAAACCACTTTTTTGTTGCTTTGGCAGAAGAACGTGCATGAATGTGCCACTGAAATAGTCACCGATTCCCTTCCTTTTGGACGGTATTGCTATCTGAATTTCCCACTACCACTTCAATACCATTCGTAAACAATTTTAGGCCTGCACTGATGTTTGGAATACATGAAACCATTTTTTAAAAACAAATGTAAACTGGCTATTCATTAACTAAAAAAATGTACAAAAGGTTATGATAGAAAGGTATTTTGCAACATACCTTATGGCTTGAGCTGTCATATGAAAATAGAAAATCAGTACAAGTATTGTGCTCGCCTCCCACGTGTGCCTTTAAATGATTGGGGAGGGCAGGGGGGAGATTTTCAATGGTTATGAATCCCATCTGTAAGAGACACCACTGAAGGGTTCTGCATGTCTGATGGGCTTACGTCATAGCCCAGTTTCTTCATGTCTTTAGTCACCACATTGAAGGAAATGGTCACAAAGCCTTGGGATCGCACCGTGATCACTAGAAATAGGAGGACAACACCATTAGCCAGTAAAGCTGGTTGAACAGTCATTAGATGTCCCACAGAATACCAGGATGTGGTTGTTCTTAATACACTCAATTAACCTCCTAAAGCATTAACAAAGAAACGGACTGGCCAACAACTGGTCCATAGTCATAGAGGAGTTAGAGACAGTAATTCCTGATCATTTACCTTCTCGGCCTTCTCCCTGCGCTACCACTTTTGGGTCAGTGAACTCTGGATGTCTTCCCATAAGCCAACTTGGAGAAGGAGAAAAGAAAACAACTCAATGATGTGTCATACTTGGTAGCATTTAGAATTGTTATAAGAAAGGTTCATTGTATGCACAGAAATAAAAAAAATGTTTCCCCCGTTCATAGTAGGAATTTTTAAAGCTTGATACATTTTTTTCCCCTTGCTACTTATCTACTTTGATCAAAGAAAAATGTCACCTCTGGATTATTGACCAGTTTTCCTTTTTTTCCTAATTTCACCTACATTCTATTAAATTTAAAAAGCGACAAAGAGTCCTGTGGCACCTTATAGACTAACAGACGTACTGGAGCATAAGCTTTTGTGGGTGAATACCCACTTCGTCAGACGTTAAATTTAAGTTATTTCTGGGTTAGGGAGGGTCAGTTTATGTCAAAGATATTTTAATAACACCTAATTTTAAGGATCGGGGGTGGGACGGACCTAACAGCTATAACAAATACACATTGGACAGGGAAAAAGTTATGTCCATGAGTCCTCATTCAGGAGAAATTTGTGCAAGTATATGCTGCACCATTCCTTTATAGATCATCCTTTGGGTGGGTGGCTGGCCTACAGAAAATAAAAGCCTTTGGCTAACTTATTTACAGCAGTATTTTAAGACTAATTTAAGGACAGATTGCGATACACCTGCTCACACTGTATACTGAATGCAAAGCAAGTCCTTCTGTTGACTTCATTGAGCATTGGATCAGGCACATTGAGTAATATCTTATGCTGCAAGAAGTCCTATTGAAATGAATGGCACTACTTACTTGTGGAGTACAGGACCACTAATGTTGAGGTGTCTGTGATTCTATCACAATCTGATCGTTAAAGATTAGCATGCTAAAATTAGGAAGTGTTTACTCTCAGTGGAAGTTCTTTGATTAACCACAGTAAACCAGGGTTTAAATTTGCCCACAGATCACAAATTAAAATAATGTAAGTCCTCACACCGCTGGTTCTATTCTAGCTGCCCCATAAAGGAAACGCTCAGCCATCGAAATATTATGAAATGCTTTCCTTCCTCCCCTCCTGATCCTTTCACTCATATTTTAAAATCCCCATGATCTATCGCATTGCTACGCTACTCTACCATAATGCAATTTCTAACACAATATACGGACAGTGCCATAATAGGCCAATTGAAGGTTAAAAAGCTGCCCAGACTTTGGGAAGAATTCCAGTTTTTCTTTCTTTAATATACATATCTGAGGCAGTACAGTTTGTTCTCTGCTGCCAGAAGTTTTCATCTGGCAAAAAGAGAAGTAGTTGCAGTGCTGTCATGATTATACTACATTGATGTGTTTATTAAAACATACAGAGGCTAACCTGCCTTACCTGATTACAACTCTCTCTCTTTAAACTCAGCTATATCCCGGCTACTTTACATCCTAACTCCACGTTATGCACTACTAGCCTATTCAACAAATAGCCCAAATCATCCCATAAGGTGTTTCTATCCTGCATGGCTGGTATATTTCAAGCTCTATTGTCAGAGACATTACAACAGCTGAATTTAACTCAGGACCCTGTGATATTTCACAAACGAACTCTAGGACTCTAGAAAATGTTTCCCCTCTGGATCACTGCTTTTAAGGTAGATGGACAAATCTGTCTGAAATGTTCAATTAGCTCAGAGAAAACAGTTACTTCTGGAGTATGAATGATGGAATCTTCACTAAGACAGACTAGAGGGAATTCCGCCAATGTGTGTGGCCCTTTCCCGCACAAGGAGGAAGGGACTAGTGGACAATTCAGTTTAGAACAATTCTGAAGAACAGACAGACCAAATCTGGATTCACTGCACAATGCAGTGTCTAGACCAGCTGCACATGACCTCAAAGAGCCATTCCTTTAACAGAGTTGCAAAAAGCCATACCAAATTACATGTACCATGCAACAGTTAATATAAGTTAATCAGAACAAATAAAGTTTATAACAGGAGCAGTAGTATTGGGGCTCAAGAAACCTCTAACAGTCCCACTTCCTCACCAGTTTCAAGAAGCCAAATTCTGACAATGTACTAATCATCTACAGCTTGTTTCAATGTGTAATTTCCACCCACCACAGCTGGTCAGTAGCAGAAATTCAGAATTAACCAGTTGGAGGGAGAGTGAATATGAGTTTTTCCAGCAATCAATGCGTCATTATCAGGATGTCACCTGACAATTTACTAAAAACCAATAAAAGAGCCATCTGCAGCGCAAGATCAATGGCTACGGACTGAATGCACCTTGCCTTCTGATTTTATTGCACAAAAGGGAATACAGTTACTCAAACAGATTAGATTTTTAAGTAGACAAGATGCACAGTAGCCAAGCATATTGTAGATTCTTACAGCAGGTATACTGTTAGGTCTAGTGCAGGGATCGGCAACCTTTGGCATGTGGCCCGCCAGAGAAAGCCGCTGGCAGGCCGGGCCGGTTTGTTTATCTGCAGCATCCACAGGTTCGGCCGATCGCAGCTCCCACTGGCTGTGGTTCGCCGTCCCAGGCCAATGGGGGCTGCGGGAAGGGCGGCCAGCACATCCCTCGGCCCGCCCTTCCCACAGCCCACATTGGGAGAGAGAAAATTTGGATTCTAATGACAGTCTTGACCCTAATTTGCTGCACAATGAAGGACAAGTCTTGTAGTCCCCGTGTCTTAGATTTCCACAACTGTAAAATGGGGCAAATTATTGCCATTGCAAGGAATTTTCAAAAGCACGTAAGTGACTGTCAATGAGACTTGTACTTCCAAGTAACTCAAGAGTTTTTTTAAAATTAAACCCATTCTTTACACAGGGAGGCTGATTTCCATAGCGGCCTAATGGATTTCAATGCCCAGGTCCCCTTCAATTAAATAATAATTCCTAGCTCTCATCATCAGAATTTTATCATCACTTGTCATGAATAGATCTCAAAGTGTTTTACAAAGGAGATAAGCATCATTATGCCAATTTTATAGATGGGGAAACTGAAACACAGAGGTGAAATGACTTGCCCAGAGTCATAGGCGCCGACTTCCCGTCTGCCCCGTGGGTGCTCGACTCCCCCCCCCCCCTGGCCCCGCCCTTGCCCCACCCTTGCTCTGCCCCAATTCCACCCCCTTCCCCCATGTTCCCACCCCTCCTCTTTACCGCCTCCTCCCCTGAGTGTGCCATGTCCCCACTTCTCCCCCTTCCCTCCCCCGCGGAAAGCCCTAAGCGCCACCAAACAGCTGTTAGGTGGTGGGAGGGAAGTGCTGGGAGGGGGAGGAGCAGGGACACGGCACGCTCAGGGGAGGAGGTGGTGAGGAGGGGGTGGGTGCCGGGGGAGCTTGGCTGCCGATGGGTGCGGAGCACCTGCTAATTTTTCCCTGTGGGTGCTCCAGCCCTGCAGCACCCACGGAGTCGGCGCCTATGCCCAAGGTCACCCAGCACGCCAGTGGCCAAGTCAGGAATAGAACCCAGGTTCCTGAGACACAGTCCAGTGCTCTACCCACTAGGACACACTGCTCCCTAAACCAGAGCTACTGTGGACAGGACTCAGATGTGCACAAAGACATCCCAATGGGTTTCAGGACTAACACCTTAACCACGTGCCCACTGCAGCTGGATATGAGATGTCCTATTTTCTACAAGCGTTTCCTGTGAAGCCCAAGGTGTCCATCAGTTCTGGCTCTTAAATACTGATATTTTATGACAGGATGGAGGGGAAAAATGATGGAGAAAAACAATAAAAATTCATGTATATAGGTAAAAGAGGCAGTTACCGTTCAAGAAAAAGAACGGATTACAACCAATAAATTCAGACACTCATTCTTAGAATGTAAAAATGTCCCTTGTGGAACAGTCCAATTATATTTTTAAAACATATTATGCTGTACTTAACATTCTGCATCCTCATAATGATTGTTTTCATTATGGAGTAATTCCTGCAGCAGATGTTGCTGAATTACATGAAGAAAAATAAGTGTAATACTAGTGAAATCTATTCTAGAAAGAAATGAACGCGTTTACTTCAGTTCTACGTAGGAAGCCAGTTTGCTTTGAACTCTTACTCGCGCAATTTCATCGGTGTCAATGTTTTTTCTTTTGGAAGCTTCAGAGAATAGAAGGGAACGTGTGGTTGTTTGCCTTGTTATCATTTGGTGGCTACTTTTCAAAAAGACATAGGTCTATCTTGGCAGGAATACAGCAAATTAAATTTTAGAGTAAAGCTTTGAGGGATAAAGCCACATTGTCCATGAAACTCACAGGAATGTCTTTAACCTTACAAAAACTCACAAGTCTGTGCACATACTGAGTAGTCAGAGACACCAGCAATTAAAACAAAAATGTCCTTTCGCATGTTACCAACGACACCTTTAATTATTACCTTGTAATTTTTTGCAGCTTAGATGTGGATTCTGGAACAAACATAGGAATGGTTCTTCTATGACTGAAACGGAATTGATAAAGAGAGAGAGAACTTATTGATGAAATACACCTAATGCCAATTTCCAATACTCCTGTATTTATTATGATAATGAAAGTCCAAATACAGATTTAAAAAATGTGAGATATCCAAAAGGTAACTTGTAAGTAATGAACTCAAACTTTCCTATGTACAGCTTGCATGGGGAACTTCCAAAGGGCACAAGAGAGAGGCCAGCTAGAGGAGCACCTTCAAACCCAAAGTGGTGCAGTCCCCCCGACAGACATGACACTGCTGAAGTGAAGACTTGCAGGCCCAGATCCTCCAAGGCATTTAGGTGCCTAGCTCCCACTGAAAGCAATGGGGGTTTGGTGCCTCAATCGCTTTGAGGATCTGGACCAGTTTGTTCAACTGCCCTCCCCCATCCACAAATTAAAACTAAACCTGCACTAAATAAAAAGCAACAAGGCTCAGGTCCAGTGACCAAGGCTTGTGCCAGAGAATAGATTCCATACCTATGGTGTAAGCAAATTAGAGAGACACTTGGGCGGCACTTATTTTGGCTCTGATTATTTTACTTTAGAAAATACAACAAGAGGGAGCTGAGATCAAATTGTATTTGGGAGGAATATTTGAAACCAAAACAATAACCATCATTAACCCACCTTCCAGGTGTGAACGGAACATGAACAGCTCCATAACCTCGGACGACATCATTTCCAAAAAGATCAGGTCCATAGACACTTACCACTATTTGTGGCCCTTAAAAAGAAAATAGGAGTTAATATAAGGGCAAGGACAAGGAAGGGGATGGAGATGGCCCTATAATTTCTTAAACTCATTCCTAATTTACTGTTATTTAACATTACCTGAAAGCAAGTGTCAAGAACTGCAGGTCCAAAAATGTATTTATTTACCTGTATTAGGGAACTAAAAGCCAGTGGGTATAAGAAAGCAAACAGTGCTAATTGTATTATTGAATTAAAGTAAAGCTTTCTGGTTTCTAAGAAATAGTCTCATTCAGGAAAGGTAATTTTAAAAGATTAAAAGAAATATGGTACCCCTCAGAGTGCACAGAATCTATTCCAAGCAAGTTTAATTGCCAGAAATGATAAAGGGGTAGCCCACAGTAATTTCATCTTGGGAAACTTCAAAAAATGATTTGCCTAAAAGCACCATCAAGAGAAAACACAAACTGGACTCAATAGAACAAAAGTCAAAAATTAATCTATAATGTTGGGCTTTCCTTCATTCACAAGGCAAAAGGTGACATGCAGAACCACACATATTTGTGACTCTCCAACAATTCCTGGAACGTAGTCTCCCTCATTCAGAAGGTCATGCCAGCATATGCTATGAAGATGCATCAAAGGACTCTCAGCCTACCATTCCAGAACTACAATCTTCATGTACCAAATACCTGTATTCAGCCATACATCTTCTTTGTGGTTTACTTACAGCCAGAGGGGTTGGTACTTTTAAAGGTGATGTCAATTGGAAAATTCCACACAAGGGCTTGCTGTGCATCTCTGTTTTTAGAGGTGATCTGAGATATTCCCTCTTCCAAACCCTAAAACAAGAGCTTACATATTGTACAAATACAAGCTGCTGATATTTACTAACAGTACAGAGTGGAAAGTGCATATGCTTATAGCGAATATAAAACTTCTCTGCCTGTTTACAAACAGACCATCAGGGCCAAGTTCCAGTCCCTGCACCAAAGAGTTTACATTTTTAATAACCAAAGCTTCTTCCCTTCAATTTGTACATACAATATTTTGCATGTGCAAATGCAGGGTTGGGCGTACAAACTGATGCAAAATTAAACCCATTTAAAATCTGACCCTTATTCCTACTAATTTGCAAGTAGCTAATCTTATCAACATTTATGAAAAGCATTGACTGGATTCATAATAACTAACAGAAGTGTTTTGAATATGTAAACCACAAAATAAGGGATAAGTATAACTATGCCAACAACACACAGCACATACACAGCATTCTAGTTTTTCAAAGCACTGTACCAACATTAATAGATCTCTGCACTTCCTCTGTGAAGAGGGGAAGGAATAATTCATCTCATTTTCTAAATGAGGGAATAATAAAACACAGAAAAGTGAAATGACTTGCTCAAAATTCAGAGGCAGAGATGGTATTAGAGTTCAGGATATATTCGCAGGGCTGTGCTCAATTCACTAGACCAGTGGTTCTCATCCACGGGTCTGGGGCCCCCTGGTGGGCCACGAACAGGTTTCAGGGGTCCGCCAAGCAGGCCCAGTGTTAGACTCGCTGGGGCCCAGGTCAGAAAGCCGAAGCCCTGCCATGTGGAGCTGAAGCCCAGGGCCCTGAACCCTGCCACCTGGGGCTGAAGTTGAAGCCTGAGCAACTTCGCTTTGTGGGGCCCCGGGCAATAGCCTTGCTTGCTACCCCCAAATGCCGGCTCTGGCTTTTATATGCAGAAAAAAAGTAGTTGAGGCACAACTGGGTCGTGGAGTTTTTATAACATGTTGGGGGGGGGGGGGCCTCAGAAAGAAAAAGGTTGAGAACCCCTGCACTAGACCACTCCACCTTTCCAAGACAACAAAGGGAAAGACACTCGTAGTCATCCCCCTCCCTCAAATCCTGTTGTGTGCATTTTCTGAGTTATTTGTATTATTCGTATTAGGGTAGCATCTAGGAGCCCCAGTCCTGGACCAAGACCCCATTGTGCTAGGTGCTGTACAAACACAGAACAGAGTCCCTGCCCCAGGGAGCTTCCATGTCCAATACTCACAAGTCTAACCTATTGAACTCAACGCAGCCGGGTGGTAGGGGATTTGGGGCCCCGGCTCCAGGAGGCACAGCCCAGGGCGGATGCAGCGGGCGGCTCGAGGGGCACTTACCGTGGTGGGGGCCCAGTCGTGGCCGTAGACGAAGCAGTACTTGCAGTAGAGATCGTCAAACGCTGGGAACTTGGGAAGAAAGGGAAGACAAGGTTACTGGCCTGGGGGAGCCCCGTCCTTTTACTGCCGACCGCGAGCGCCCGGCCGGCCCCCGCTTACCTGGGCGCTCTCGATCTGCCCGTTCACCATGAGCAGGAAGACGGTGGGGGCTGCGGCGGCGGCTGCTGCCATGGCGCCGGGGGCCGATCCCGGCCCGTTGCTAAGGGCCGCTCTCCCGGCCCGCCTTGGATACCGGCCCGGCGGACGGCGAGGCGGCCGGGCCAAACTTCCTGCCACGGAGCGCAGCGCGAAGGGGGCGGGAGGTCAAGGGGTAGAACCCTGCCTCTCCAGAAAGGGGAAGGGGTCTCCCATCCCCCACCTCACTTACTCCCCAAAGGGAGGGATCCCTCCCCAGGAGAACGGGGGTGTTACCCCTACGAGGAGAGCCCCCCCAGTCCCTCACCCCAAACAGAAGGGGGGGCTTTCCCCTGCCCAGTGAGGGGGGTTCATGGGGGAGGTGGTGCCAGGCGGGGGCCTGGCTACAGCAGGGCAATCTGCTCTGATTCACACACCCCCACCCACCCCCGGCTGTCACTCAGCAGAAGCGTGTCTCTTTTAGGGTGACCAGACAGCAAGTGTAAACAATTGGGACAGGGGATGGGGGGGTAATAGGAGCCTATATAAGAAAAAGACCCCAAAATCAGGACTGTCCTTATAAAATCAGGACATCTGGCCACCCTAGTCTCTTTCACCAGCAGAAGTCGGTCCAATAAAAGATATTATTTTACCCACTGTGTCTCTCTAGCATCCTGGGACCCACACGGTGACACCGCCACTGCAAACGCACCAAAAGGGCCCCAGCGCGATTCATAGATTCTAGGACTGGAAGGGACCTCGAGAGGTCATTGAGTCCAGTCCCCTGCCCGCATGGCAGGACCAGCCCTGATAGACATTTATCTAACCTACTCTTAAATATCTCCAGAGATGGAGATTCCACAACCTCCCTAGGCAATTTATTCCAGTGTTTAACCACCCTGACAGTTAGGAACTTTTTCCTAATGTCCAACCTAGACCTCCCTTGCTGCAGTTTAAACCCATTGCTTCTTGTTCTATCCTTAGAGGCTATGGTGAACATAAAACTGATGTTTCTTTTTAAGCATTTTCTTCTATTTTTAAACCATTTCAATTTTCCTGGTTGCGCAAAATTATGGGGTTTAAGCTTTTGATTTTATCCGTTTAAATGTTCACAATTGCAGGAAATTATCGGGGGGGGTTAGAGAGTACTTATTTAATGAGGTAGATGCTGGGATTGAAAAGGTTAAAGCTTTATAGCCGTTAAAACCACAAATTGTCAACGTTGCGCGTCAGAATATACAACATATAAATATTCTTAACTCAAACTCTGATAAGTTCTCAAGCAGCATTTTTGTCACTTTGCCTATGTGTAAATTTCGATTGTTATCGATGAAAATATTTTTCATGGGTTTGTTTGTGTGTGTTCAGTGAAATTGACAGGTATGACCTTTACCGATAAAAATCTAATCCTTCCACCCTGATTTACAAGGGTGTGGTACATCTGCATCAGGTGATTTTCACCAGATCCATACACTTCACTATGCTAGTGCCAATTACTCTACCATAGCCAGGGCCTTGTGTTCCATAGACCTTGGAGTCCCTGTCATTCATCTCACCTCTGACTCTGGGTGCAGTGCTTCTCTGCCCAGGAAAATTCCAATCAACAGGGTACCTTTCGCCCAAGCGATTTCCACAACAGTGAGATAGAGTATATGTATGCTGCACACAGGTGTGACTGCAGCCTATGTAGATATACCAGAGCTATTAATCTAGCTATCTTGAATAACAATAGCAGTGAAGTCCAGACAGCACGGGCTGACCAAGCCTGCCTGGGACCCTGGCTCCACTCAGGTGGCTAGCAGAGCCATGGGGACGCACATGTGTGATGAGCCTTGGAGGCCACTAGATGTCACAGTTACCCCACACAAGTTTGAAATGCAACCCTAAGGCTATCAGGGGCATGACCTGATTTTAAAATCACTGACCTGCACTGTGTTTTTTATACCTCATAAACTGCCTTATCCCACGTGTGGGCAAATTCAATCATGCATTAGTTGGCCACTGTCAGGGGTTAGGAAGAGATTTATTCCATAATCATCTGTTGCAGGGTTTCTTGCATCTTGTTCTGAAGTATTTGGTACTGGTGCACTGTCAGAGACAGGATACTGGGTTAGGTGGGGCATGGATCTGATCCTGCATAGCAGTTATGATGTTCCTGGCCCTCCCTCTTCTCCAAAAAAAATCACAGCTGAGGCAGGGAAGAGGCTTAATTCTTCATCTGAACAAAACTTTTTGCAGCTGAACATTTCAGGAAAGATCCTGTGACATTTAGAAATATCCAGCCCTGTATAAAATATTTACAAAGCTCATGGAGTGATTTTATACATGGTAAGCACTGAGGAGCTGTTTTAGAGACCCCAGACAACTGGGAATCTCTTGGTTTCTGGGATCTGTCTTAGCCTTTTGGTCAGAACTTTAAAAAAGTGTTTTCTCTACTTCTGTAAACCAAACCAGTTCTCTGCGATGGTTTCCCACTTCTTGAGCTGCCTGGTGGCCAGTGGAGAAGTTGAATCAGCACAGCAGGCTCTAGGTGGTAGTACTGTAGTTGTTGGATTGTCTCCTCCTCTCCATGTACAGTCAGTCTAGTCCCATCCATAAGCTAGTCAGAAAAGAAGGTTTGGGGGTCATCCCCATGCTGCGGTGATAGATCTCCCCCAGCCTGAACAAGCTGGTGCACCACATGGGATGGACCAAAGTGGGTGTCATGGGAGGGAGGATGTCGGCTGGGCGAGGAGGAGAAAGAGAAAGTTTGCAGGTTGGGGCTCAGGTATCGGAAATGTGGCATGCTTGAAAGTGAGGTGACCCTTATCTCACCAGGCCCCCCAAATCCATCCTGCTATTAACCACTGACAGCATGGTACATCAGGATTCCTGCTTGGCAGCCTGGATTTGATGTGTAGAAATCTGATCATTTAATAAACTGACCTCACCCCTTAATGCCATTGAGTGCTTAGACCACGATGTAGCCACGTGAACATGCGAATCAGCTCTGATTTTAGTTTATTTAATTTATCCTGTAGTAAGGTGACCACCTTGCCGGATGGAAATAAGGGAAAACCACATGAAAAATAAGGGACACCACTTTATTTTAGGGGACATTTTAGGTAAATACCACTTCCCTTAGCAGATCATGAATTTTCTCTCACGTGTACATTTCCTCTGCCCCCATGTATACTATGCAATCATCACAAGCTTCAATTTAACATTTAAAATGGACAAGGGATGTCCCTTAAAATAAAGGACAGCTAGTCACCCTATCCAGTATGTAGAATCACACTTGCATTTAGGTACCACAGGTCCAATCCAACTTGCATGGAAGTTTTCCCATTGACTTTAATAGAAGCTGGACAGGGCCTCACTTCTATTTATTATTTGCAGTGTTGTTGGAGCCATGTTGGTAAGGTAATATCTTTTACTGGACTGACTTCTGTTGGTGAAAGACAAGATTTCAAGCTTACCATAAATATTTATTAACCATAGAGTATATTCTCAGTACAAAAATCAGTTCAAGCAAATTCCATTTTATTCTCGAATATCCAAATAATCACTACAACCAGATCCACGAAACAGTGAACTATTCACATCATCTTACATATACTGTGCAGATTCTAGCAGTCATTGTACAGCTGAATTGCAAATGAAAAAAACTGTATACTTTATGGTTGTGTAAAGACAGCCTCAAAGTTTGCTTTATTCCAAACTGAAGATTCTTCTGCTTCCTTTTTACATTAAATATAAATGATCAAAGTCTACAATTGTCTCTGTTGGTCCTCCATCACTTAAATCAAACTATATGACTGTATAAACATGTAGCGCTGCTAATGGCCACTAGATATCACCAGTGCTGTACCAGTTGCAGTACAAAAATGAGCTTCAAACAGCCAGAACCGTTAAAAGGAAATATGTTACATACTAATGTTGAAATAAAGTTTAAAGGCAGCACAATATTTTACATGGCAAAAATAACCATATACTTTCTACACAGTAATTGTTAAACCCATAAGCTCATGATATCTAAGGAGCTCTGTCATTCCAGGATCACTCTTGCCGGTTGTGTTATAAAATGGGAATTACGACGAGGTGCATATTATTATAAAGAAAGGGTTTACAGTGCATTTTACTGCATAATAAAATTAACATAATGATAGTATTTAATGTATTGCCTATCATCTGAAGAAGCTAAAATGGCTTCACAATTGCTCTGCCTACAATCCCACTGCAACACAGCCACCTTAGGGGTGTAGTGAGGTATCCAGCTAGCCTGGAACAGTGGGGAGAAGGGAAATTTTGCCTAAGGGTGATGCATGCCCACTTGGCTGTTACAGCAGGGACTGAATTCAGGATTGTCCAGTGCTAAAAGCCTAGTCTATATGTCAAAGTTTTGCTGGCATAACTATGTCAGCTAGGAGTGTGAAAAAAAATCACCCCCGCCCCTCCAAACATAGCTCTGCCAGAAAAACCCGAGTGTAGACAGTTACCCCAGCAAAAAAAGTCCTTTTGCTGGTATTGCTTATTTCATTTGGGGACCTGGTATAAGCTGCTGGCAGAAGCACTCTTTGGCCAGAATAAACTGCGTCTCCACTAGGAGGGTTTGCTGCTATAGTGTTACCGGTATAACTAGACTTTCTAATGTAGACAAAGCCTGAGTCTTTACAGTCTGAGCTATAGAGCCATGCTCTGTAGGGGAGTTGGAACATCTCCACATCTTCTATGGAGTGGGGACATACAACACACCCTGATCAGTGGCTTTCAGCAGCACCCCAGGGCAAACTATTGCTCTGATGCACAGGATTGTTAATGTCCATAGAGCGCAGACTAGCTTTGAGGTCTCACCCAAGGTCTCCTAACAAAGAGCCTTGCACAGACAGGGCACGGGACAGCCTGTCATGGCTGAGCCATTATCCATCCCTAAAGCAGTGCTTCTCAGGGGCCCAGATCAGTGCAGTTGCAGATACCCTTTGCTCTGCACTTTCATTGATATTAGTGGTGATGAGCACCTATAAATACCAAGATCTATACATGGGGCTCAGCAACTCACTTTGAATGGGAGTTAGGAGCTTAAATGCCTTTGAGCATCTGAGCTTTGGTTGATCGTGGTAGTCACAGAATCATAGAAATGTCAGGCAGGAATGTTATCAAGTTCAGCACCCTGCACTAGGCAGGACCAAGTAAACCTAGACCAGTGCATGTCCAACCTGTTCCTAAAAACCTCCAGGGACAGGAATTCCACAGCCTCCCTTGGACACCTGTTCCAGAGCTTAACCATCCTTGCAGTTAGAACGTTTTTCCTAATATTTAACCTAAATCTCCCTTGTTGCAGATTAAGCCCATTATTTTGTGTCCTACCTTCACTGGTTATGCAGAACAACTGACCCCCATCCTCTTTACCTTAGACCTTACCATATTTGAAGTCTGTTATCAGGTGTTGTCGTCCCCCCCTCCTTTTTTCAAGACTAAATATGACAGTTTTTTTTTTTAACCTTTCCTCACGTCAGAGTTTCTAAACCTTGCAGCATTTTTATTGCTCTCCTCCGGACTCTTTGCCCACAACTCCCCTAAAGTGTGAGGCCCAGACTGGACAAAATACTCCAGCTGAGGCCTCACCAGCGCCAAGTGGAGCCAGACATTTACTTCCCACTCTTAAATAAAATACTCCTGTTAATACACCCTAGAATGATATTTGCCTTTTTTGCACCTGCATCACATGGTTGACTCATATTCAATTTGTGATCCACTATACCCCCCGGATCCTTTTCAGCAGTACGACCACCTAGCCAGTTATTCTCCATTTTGTAGCTGTGCATGTGATTTTTCCTTCCTAAGTGAAGTTATTTGCACTTATATTTACTGAATTTCATCTTGTTAATTTCAGACTAGTTCTCTAATTTATCAAGGTTGTTTTGAATTCTAACTCTAACCTCCAAAGTGCTTTCAACCCCTCCCACATTGGTGTCATCTGCAAATTTTATAAGCATACCCTCCATTCCACTATCCAAGTCAGTGAAAATATTGAATAGTACCAGAACCAGAACTGATCCCACTAGATACATCCTCCCAGTTTGACAGCAAACCACTGACAACTACACTGAGTACACTTTTTCAACCAGTTTTGCACCCACCTTTTTGTGATTTCATCTAGACCACATTTCCCTAGTGTACTTATGCAAATGTCATGGGGGAATGTATCAGTGCATGGTTATCTCACTGCATTGACTCCCATATGGCAGTCTGGTTTGATCCACACGTGATTTTGTACTGGTATAACTCTTTTGGTTAGGAGTGTGGGTTTTATTTGTATTGTATCAGGGGGTAGCCTTGTTAGTCTGGATCTGTGCCACAGGACTCTTTGTCGCTTTTTATTTGTATTGTTATCTTGGTACAATCTCTAGTGTGTGTGCAGTTATACCAGAATAATGGTGCCTTATACCAGTATAGCTTATGCCCCTTCCTATAAGGGAATAAGCAATACCTGTATAAGCACGTTTATTCCAGTATACCTGCATCCATATTAGGGGGGATTGTACCACTTTAATTATACCAGGATAATTAAAGATGTACAACTCTAATATATAGATAAACCCCAAGGGACTTTTTGATGGATATTCCGTGTGCTTTAATTTCTTAGGTAAAGCAGTCTTTTAAAGAATGAATCCTATTGAAATCTATGCACCCCGGCATTGCTTTACCATTTCTCTATAGCGATACAGAATTGAACACAGCCTTTGGGCTCCGATGGGCAAGCGCTCTGTGCACTGGTGATGCCAGCAGCAATATGCATATGCAGCCTTTAGCCACGGGAATCCCTCACTCCTACGCTCCTATCTGTGTAAATGTCACAGAACACAATGGGAGGCTTAGCAATTTCGACTGCGGTCGAAATCCAATAAGATCTAGCAAGTCCCTTGCTGAGTCTCACCTCTCCAGCCGCCCCCACAGCTCCAGAGAGCAGACTGTAGTTGCAAGCAATATTGAGGAATCTGAATGAAGTCTTGACCCCAAACTCTCTCTGGAAGGGCTGCTGGCTCTCAGGGAACTGGACATTTGCTCAGCTCTTACCTGCTGTAATTAAAGGCAGTTGGGTACATTTCACCTATGCTGCCGGATGATGTGCTATCTATCATTGCAGGAGACCGCTCCCTGCTAGGCCTCTACTCTGTCAGGTGGGGATTTGTACTTTGCATTGTCTTGTATGGTGTCAGATTGATCCTGATTGAAGAAGTTGCTGGCTTCACTCTAAATCGTTCAGCAGTTTATTTCTAGTGACTTTTCTCTTCCGAGGTGCTTGGCCTTTTCTGAGCAGTTGAATCCTTTGCATGTGGGTTGGGTCAGTGCCTAATTCCCAGTAGTTCTGATTTGGATCCAAACTTTCCCCGCTTTCGGGGTGATCAGGCCTGGGGGCTTGGGTTAGGCCCACCTAAGCAATTGGCTAGTTGCGGTGATTCCCTTTCCCCTCCTACCGCAATGATCATGTGTAGGCAACAGTTTCTGGAATACGGGTGGCTCAGAAACATGGCATTTTGGGTAGGCTGCTGTATCCATTAGTTTTTAAAAAATCTTTTGGAGGCTCAAAGGCCTGTTAATTGGCCCATATTAGTAACATTCACCTGGATCTGCCCTCCTCACAAGCCTCAGGAACCTCAGTTACTTGGTTCTCTTACCTCTGTGGGATTGAACCAACATCTTCTGTCTGGAGGTGAAGGTGGGAGAGTTGAGTTTTGGTGGAGACTGGCTTGCTAGCTCCCCCGTATGGTCTCTACAGGTGGCACAGCGGGCCTCTTCCTTTACCCGCGGTGTTGGGAGAAAGACGGGCAGCAAGCTAAGCTCACTCCTTCCACATCCCAATCGGGGCATGAGTTGCTAAGGACCCAGCTGGTGCTTCTCTATTGCCTGTTTAGGACCTGGCCACTCCAGAACGCTTCATGTAGTAATAACAGGTGCTGCAAATATTGTGAACCTTCCATGTGGCTGTGCAGACACCCCCAATGGCATGGAGAGAAACCAGGCACCGGGGGTGCAAATAGGAGTTAGTCACTTGGGCCCAGATCCTCCAAGCGAGTACTAACTCCCTTGAAGGATCTGGGCCTCATTTTCCCAATGTGGGTCTGATCCAGGGTTGCTGAGCACTTCACTAGAAGCCAAGGGCTGCCAGTACTTGGCAGGATGGGTCTCCTTGGCACATCCAGCTACAGCTGTGCGAGGGAGCAGATGTGCTGTGCGGGTTGTGCTTAGACCTGGTTGAAAATTTCCCATTGAAAAAGGTTTCTTTGGTGGAAAATAGCGGGTGCGTCCAAATGGGCATTTCCAGAGGAAATATAAATGTTCAACTACATTTTCCAGGTTTGGGTCGAAACCCCCCCCCCACCTCTTCTCAACTTTCAGTCGCCGAAGCCAAAACATTTTTTTCCCCGACAAAAATCCAAAAAAAGTCAAAGAAAATGAAATTCCATTTTCAATCCACATTTTTCCCAGGGAAAAAGAAGAGATTTCCTAAACAGCTACAGCTGTGATGCGGCACGTGATGGCCTTTCATTAGCACTGGCTGTTTTGTCCATCAGCTACAGCAGATCTAGCTGAGAGCAAGCTCGAAGATCCAGCAGATTATCGTTATTGATTATTTGTGTTATCAGAGTACCTCAGAGCCCCAGTCACGGACCAGGACCCCATTGTGCCAGGCACTTCCCCAAAGAGCTTCCAATCCAAGTACAAGACAAGAATCAACAGATGGGTACAGACAGATGAAGGAGTACGAGGAAACGAGAAGACAATAGCAATCAGCACGACAGACAGTGACCTCAGCACACCAGCAGCCTCGCCCTTGTCAAGATACTGCTCAAATCGGCAGGCCACCGGAGGAGTTAAAACCAGAACTGTGATTCTGCCCCATAGCAGCGATGTGGTGTCAGGGTTATTCACTCGCTAGGGAATGCGATCAGTTCTGAAGCGGAGTCATTTGTAAATGCTTCATGTCTGGCTTCCGTCCCCTCCCGGTCTCAGTGAGCGATTCTTCTTGCCAACCTCGCTCTAATTAGCTTCATTTTTAATCTTTATGAATATAATGAAATCCCAAGCAGAAACGGTTTTTACCTTGACAGAAAACTCAAATAACAATTCAGCAGGGAGTTTGATCTCTGGCTTTAATGAAAAATTGTGCATCACTGCGATTCCATGCCCGTTATTTAATGATGCTGGTATTGCTTTTTGGCCAAGGTAAAATATTACTCTCCCTCTTCTCCCTACAGTGATGCGATGTTGCCTCTTGTAAAAGAAATAAATCAAGGCGTCCCTTGGGTAAAGGGGAGCTGTATCAATCCTAATTCCTACATCATGAACAAAGGAGACCCGTTTGTTGAGGTCTGACTTTTCCCCTTTTGCAGAACAATCCGCTCTGGTGTTTGCATGTCCCAGCAGTTAATGAATGACTCATTCCTGCATCAAAGGCAGGAGCTTGTCAGGTGTGTACCGTGCAGCAGAGGTCCAGTCAATTACTCTCTGGAAGAGGACACGCTAATGGAGAATAACAACTACCAACAAACGCTATAAAAAGAGAGCTGGCCTGTTCCGAACTGAGTGTGGCCATCACAGAGCTTTTGAGCTCCAGATTTGCAAAATTCTCCCAGTCCTGGGCAAGTACCATTTTTCTGGAAACACGATTAAAATACAATTTGCTCTGCTTATCAGTCACAGATGGGCTACAGGGATGGATAATGCTCAAGGGCTAGACAATTTTGGCTGGCTCGATAATGGTTCTCTCTGTGCACAACCTGTCTGTGGTTCTGCAAAGGGATCCCCTCTGCAAAGCTGAGCATCCCAGCACGCACGAGGGTGGCCTTTTAGGGCCACCCTGCTGTGGGGAAAGGGAAGGCAGGTGTGGGCCTCCCCACCATTAACACTAAAAAATCCACACAAGCTTTTGTAATAAACTCCCATCTATTATTGCATGTAATTGACACCTGTGCGCAGTACGTGTTAGCAAACCCATAGTGACCTGCACTTTTCATTGTCACGGAATCAGAGAGGTTAGAGCTGGGAAAGCTCATCTCATCTCCCTGGAGCTAATGCAGGATTGTGCCCTTGCAGGATGTTTTAGGGCTCTAGTTTTCCAGAGGAAGGCTCCCCTCGGAGACTATCCCACAGCCTGAAACATGAGCTCAGCGGGATTGCTCTTGTGAGTAAAGCATGAATAAGGGTGACAGAATCAGACCCTGACCGTGGATATTATACACCAAAGCCAGGAGAATTCTTAGGCCACAGGCTGTGCTGGTCTGTATGTAACAGGGCCTGCGAGAACACAAAACATGCTGATAAAGTCCCCTTTATTCTGCACCGCAGTTTAACACTCGGCTGAAGCATCGGCCAGAGTTCTAGCTTTTCAGGGGGAAAAAAAAAAAAAAGTACGACACAGAGTTAAACCTCTGCGCTATGAGATGCAACCCCCTGAATGTGGATGGTAACAACAGCCCAGTGGGCCAAACCCAGAGGCACTCCCTCCTGTTTTACACAGCCCTTACTGGGCCAGAGCTGCCATTGGGCTGAGTGCGGGTTCCGCCTACGGACGTGCTGAGTTGAAATTAAGTATTTCCAGCTTCGGCCCACAGAGGAGAACCCCCCCATTTCTTTTATGGCCCGTTCAATATGCAGAAAGACGGCACTGCCGTCCCCGGCGGCTCAGTTAGCAAAGAGCTTTGAACATCAGGGAGGAGCAGCTAGAAGGAGCCAGGTGCTGGGGGGCACTGACTTAGCCAAAGAGCTGAAGCCACTGCTTGGTTAAGCCAGCCGTGAGAGCAGTCTGAGCTAGGATGTAAACACCAAAGAGGGAGAGGACTTAGTCGTGCGAAACACAGGGGAGAACCTGGGGGAAAGGAATCAATTAAGAAATGGAGAAATTTGCCTGAGTGAGTTGAGGCAGGATGGGGCACAGTTGCCCATCCAGCTCCATTTCTGACCCCCCCCCCCACTCGATGGAGTGGTCCCACTGAAATCACATGAGGTAGCTTAAGGTGCTACTCACTGTGAGTAAAGGTATCAGAATCTGGCCCTGTGATTCTATGGGGATAGCAGATGCTATGTCATTAGATGTGTCATAACACACACCTATCTGTCTGGGGCTTTCAGCCTGAGGCCCATGGCTATAGTCCCTGGGTGCCTTCCATGTAAAGGCACTAGCGATAATGAAGACCCCTAGTGGCCTTCAGGGAATCTCTGGCACATCTCCCTCTTTTGGGTGAAAACTGTACTTGGGGGAGGGTTTTGGTTTTGATTTAAAATATTAATTTATTTCAGGGGGGGGGGGACATTCGACTGATTTGTTTCGGGGGTTGGGGGTTGGGTTTTTTTGGTTGCTCAGTGGGGTTGGGGAAGAAAGGCATGCCAGGAAATGGCATTCCTTTTCAAAAAGGCAGCTCTGTTGCTCACGGCGTACATTACATGTAACCTTTTCACTCTACGAAATCTGGGTGCACCATTTGGCACATATCCAGCAAACCCTGCCTTCCCACACCTTTGCGGCAAGGCACAGAGGGATCAGTGGGCCTAGATTGTGAGGAACTGGGACTTTTCAGCTTGGAAAAGAGACGACTAAGGGGGGATATGATTGCTCATGACTGGTGTGGAGAAAGTAAATAAGGAAGCATTATTTACTCCTTCTCGTAACACAAGAACTAGGGTCACCAAATTAAACTAATAGGCAGCAGGTTTAAAACAAACAAAGGGAAGTATTTCTTCACACAACGCACAGTCAACCTGTGGAACTCTTTGCCAGAGGATGTTGTGAAGGCCAAGACTATAACAGGGCTCAAAAAAGAACTAGATAAGTTCATGGAGGATAGGTCCATTAATGGCTATTAGCCAGGATGGGCAGGGATGGTGTCCCTAGCCTCTGTTTGCCAGAAGCTGGGAATGGGCAACAGGGGATGGATCACTTGATGATTATCTGTTCTGTTCATTCCCTCTGGGGCCCCTGGCATTGGCCACTGTCAGAAGACAGGATACTGGGCTAGATGGACCTTTAGTCTGACCCAGTTTGGCCGTTTTTTTGTATTACTCAGTGTGAGTAAAGGGGACTAAAACTTACCCTGAAGTATCAAATACCAGGGACAAATTGGTCTCTGAGCGGCAGTTATGATGATTGCTACATGCTGTTACCTGAACGAAAGAGCCTCTGAATCGGAGACCGATGCCTGGAAAGTTGGAGACTCTATCGCCTTCGTATTTTAAACTATGATTAAACTAACCCCCGGGGTGATTCATGGCTGCCCATAAAGCACTCAAGGGGAGGCAGGAGAGACAGAAATCACAATACAGTGGCACATTGGAGAGTTTATTTTTAATCCAAAATATTTATGATCAACATCTGCTAAATGGACAGTGAAATACATTTTTATGGCGTCATTAACCTGCAATAAAGTTGTTTTATTTGGAGTCTGTTTGCACAGAGCTGGGAGTTTGACTCAGCCCAGCCCAGCCTTTATCGCTAATAGAGAGATACAAAGATATTCCTTGCCCTTTTATTTAATGGCCTTTTAACTTCTGTTCTTAGAACTCTCTCCCCCTGCTGTTGAAACCAATTTATAAGGAAGTATGCTGAAAGGATTGAACTTTGGGAGGCATATACTTGCTAGATGAATCTATTTGCTCTTAGATTTTTGATGGGTAAGAAGGGCAAAGAACCAAACGAAGGCAGCTGGAATTTGTCTGCATTATCTGCCTTAGCTTGATGGGCGATTAAGGAAACACAAGCAAGAATTAGGGTAGGTGGATCGGGGGATTAGTAAAAACTCTTTCAAAACCCAAGGTGCACTACACTGGTGATAATAGAAGGTTAACTACCATCTGATGGGTATTGCAAAGTGAGCTCAATAGGCAAGCAATACTTGATGGAACTTATAATATATAATGTGCAAAATGAAATCTAAAATGACAATTGGAGTTCCTTGAAAATCAGCCACTGCGGCCATTTTCCTTACGGTCCTGCCTTCACCACGTACCGGAGCCTTCACCAGAATTCAAGCAGGAAGACTGCATGGCAGGGCAGAAGGCCTGGTGCGCTTCCATGGGCAGTTAGGCCAAAAAGTTCAAGTTGGTTGGGGAAAATCGGGCGCTTACGTGGCCTGGTTTCCGACGTGCTGAGCACCTCCAATGGCCCTTGGCATCCCTGAGCAATGAGAATGTTCCGCATCTCTACAATCGGGTCACTTACTGAAGTGTGTGAACGTGATGAGACTCCACCCCGTCGTCAGTCTGAGAGAGCTTCAAAATCATCCCCTTCCTTGTGTTGGGCATGGTAACACACAAACAAGGACAAAACATAAACTTCAGCCTCGGCTTCCTGGCTATCCTCCAGCTAGGGTTTCCCTCCAGCACCTATGTCCTAGCTTGCTAGTTTCTTCTGCCTGGAGAGCTACTCCCACCTTGCGTATATTCCAGACACAGTTAATGAGTCATGTCTGGTGCAGTGAGTCAGCAGGTTGCTGTTATATTCACGGCATGAACACAGAAAAGTTAGATAAAAAAGACATTACATGCACTCGCAGGAAGGTTGCCACATAACACTCTTTTATTTCATAGACCCCAGAATTCTAACACACAAGAACCCAGAACAGAGAGAGACAAAGCAGGCTGCTCCCTAAGGCAGAGAGGCACATCTCAACCCACCTTGCTCCAGGCTGCCTTTTGTCACACTGCCCAACCCAGATTACTCCCTTCCTTAAAGATCCCCCTACCCTGCAAGCAGAACCAGGAAACCCCTTAGAACTTAAAGTGGTAGCTTGTAATTTTAAGACAGTTTTTAAACACACCACAGTTTATGCAGGATTCTAATACCTGCTGGCAGGGTGGGTTAACAGAAGAGGCTATTGGGATTGCCTGGCATTCACATTCCAATAGCATGGATGAGTTTTATATGCCTCACCTGGGATGCACATGTGGTTTCAGTTAAATTCCACGGTACTTTCCCGGGAAAATTTGTGCGTCTTACACGAGCTCCCAGGGTTTGTATGTTGAAGGACACAGAATGCTCTTTAACACCACAAGTGCAGACAATGAATGATTTAAAGGTGACGTGACTCTGGGTTAAGAGTGGAAAGCTGGCTAGCAAGTCAGCAGAGCGACAGAACTGCAGTGCCGCTATGCAGCTTGTTGGAATATATTAACCCAGTCAGAGCACTCAGGCTTCCAGGAAGAGTTATTGCCAGTGATTTGTGAAATGCCTGGTGCTCCATGAAGAATTAATTTGTATTAGAATTTGCGACCGTTTGTTTAATTTTTTTTAAATGAGGAAAATTAATTAGTGTCTCCATCGGAGCCAGTCAGAATAAATTACACACCACCTCTCGAAAGCCAGGGATGCTGGGCAGGGCGAGAGGTAGCTGAGATACTGGATCCCAGCTGGGCAGTCGACTTCTGTAAGTGGAACGGTAACAAGGATGATACATATCAGATTATGGGCTGAGCAACGTTACTGAGAGAAATAGGATCGCCCTCCACCCACCGTGTCACAGGAGGGTGGGGCAGCAGTGATAGACATGTGCCAATCAGACACAAAGTCCTGTAGCGCGTTGGACGCAGAACTGTGGGCACCATCTGGTCGCTCCCAGAGGGCATGGGAAATGGGCCACGCCTATAAAGCCAATTCAGCAAGGAGCGGCTGCCGATGAGGGGTGGCTGGGGCATGCTGTACCTGGAAGGACATTGGGAAATGCACACTCTGTCACTTAGAGTTCCCCCGATGGATAAATGTCTCTCAGCTCCTGGAGGCTGCAATTCCCAGGCTGAAATGTGCCCCGTCTTGATTTGCACTGCCCAGATGCTCCTTACTGGCTTATGAGGTTTTTAAGGTCAGGCTTGACGAAGCCCTGGCTGGGATGATTTAGTTGGGATTGGTCCTGCTTTGAGCAGGGGGTGGGACTAGATGACCTCCTAAGGTCCCTTCCAACCCTGATATTCTATGATTCTATGAGTGCATTGGAAAGTGGTCCTCCGTTCCCTCAGCTCCCTGGGCCAGCAGAGAAGGTGGGTTTTGAACTAAAGCTCACAGATACCACACTTCTGCAGATGGCTGATAGCTGTGGTACCTGCAAGTGGTCACCAATCACCAGAGCAACACTGCATGTATTGTAATAACAAACATGGCCTCGGATGGAACCTCCATCCCACCTGATTCCATCATACCATGGAAGTCAGTGCTTAGACACCCAGATGATGGGCATTTTAGAAATATTTACAACAGATACTTAAGACGACAACTCAGCTTAGCTCCTTCAGCTTGTACAGCTGTTATCGCCCACATGGTTAGAACCAGAGCTGAGGTGCTATGTATCAACTGAGTCTCCAGGAGAGAGATTCCTACCTGAATGTTGGGGGAAGAGGGTCCTTTCCCATGGCTTGATCTCCCCAAAACACTACCACTTACCTCTCACTAGGTCCAGATGGAGAAGAGTCTTGCATTGGGGGTGAGACCTTTCTCACAGGAGTTCCCACCATCAGTTGGACTCGGTCACATCTCCATGGAAGCCTGCGGTTCCACCAAAACTCCCATCCTGGTAGCAGGTGCTGTACAGTTTTGTGTGTGCTGCAGGTCAGCCTAACACAAGGCAAAGCGACTGAAGCTAGGAAATATAAGTGATGAGTTTCGCCAGGCCAGCGCTCAGGAGCAGTGGGGTAGGCAGAGATGAGCTTCCATTCAGTCCAATTCAAGACCATGCCTTTGTGATTTGGGAGCTTTTCCTTACGAAGAAGAAACGTTTATATAAGGTGTGTTCCTAACCCAGCTGGGTTCAGGAACCAATTAGGACCGAGCACTTGACAACACTCCCTGTTTCTCATTACTATTCAGTTGGTTTTAATTTGGATCATGGCTTAGGTCTGTTGCAGCTTTACATCTTAAGCACAGGGGGGCTGAAATCTCAGTTCAAGAATGAATGGAGCTTTCAAGGTGGGTGTCAGGTAGAATATATTATTATTATTTATTATTTGTATTACCATAACACTTAGGCGCTCCAGTCATGGACCCATTGTGCTAGGCATGTATAAAGTCAGAACAAAAAGATAGTGCCTGCCCTATAATATTGCCCACCAAATGCCCCTACAGTTTCAGGTGGATACAAGCTTCCTCACTACCTGTTCTAGGCCCTGCTTCAGCACTAGGGTGACCAGATCACCACACTAAAATATCGGGACACATTGGGGTGCCATCAGCCCCGCCCACAGTCCATCCCTGCTCCTCCTAGGCTCCGCCCCCACTCTGCTCCAGGTCCTGCCCCTTTCCCGCTCCCTTACTCATCCTCCGGCCTGCTGCTGGCTTGCTGTGTCCCTCCTCAGTCCCCCACCCACCGCTCGCCTCCCCACCTGCCCGCCACTCACCCCTACGGCACCGACTTTCCCTCTGCTGGGTGGGTGCTCGCTCACACCCCGCATCTTCCTGCCTCTGCACCGCCCTCACCCCACCCTCATTCCACCCCCTTCCCCCAAGTCCCCGCCCCTGGCCTGCCTCTTCTTTGCCTCCTCCTCTGAGTGTGCCGTGCTGCGTACCCGCTCGTACCCGCTCCTCCCCACTCCCTCCTGGAAAGTGCTAAGCGCCGCCAAACAGCTGTTAGGCGGCAGGAAGCACTGGGAGTGGGGGAGAAACATGGACGCGGCACGCTGGGGGATGGAGGAGAGAAGGAGGTGAGGAAGGTGGAGCTTGGCTGCAATTTTCCTCCGTGGGTGCTCCAGCCCCGGAGCACCCACGGGGTCAGCGCCTCCCTCCCGCTCGCCTCCTTACCTGAATATCGGGACAAATGGCGTCCCGATCGGATGCAGAACAAAAGGTTAAATATCGGGACAGTCCCGATTTTATCGGGACATCTGGTCACCCTATTCAGCACAGCACTTAGACATGTGCTTAACTCTAAACAAGAGCTTAAGTCTCATTGATTTAATAGGAGTTAAGTACATGTTGAAGTGTTTTTATGGACGGGGACCCTTAAGATATTGTGCAGTGTTGCTGTACAGAGTTCCACCACTGCAGCATTCCTCCCCAGAGCTGGCTGCATTTCAATGGCCAGAATATGTAGCGCTGGGGAATCTGATGGGATGAAAGGTGCTGTATATCTGTAATATTGTAAATAGTGTTAGAATTCATTGTCACAGGCTTTAGTCCACTAATGCCTAGAAGTGGGACAAATACAAAACAGGAGGGACATGAGGAAAATAACCAGCTCAGAGAATTTTAAATTGCTATTAAATGGATTTCATATAATTAATTATATTGAGATATGAAAGAAATAATATTAGAGTCACTAACATTTTCTCAGTGTCATCATGAAGAATTTTTGCCATGAATACGGGTAATGATTACAAGACAAACCAACATACACACCTTGTTTTTTCAATGAATACTAGAGTGATGGATAGTAAATGCAGACAGTACAGTTTACTCTACTCTTACTACTGCATTTGGATTACTATTGAATACCACAGAGCTTTGCTTCATGCATTTTTTTTAAATAAGGCAACACCAAGTCTGGGCGGGCATCTGAGTCTAAAATGAGCCATTCTCCTTAAGAAAGGAGGGACAAGGGAGAGATTGTGCATGGTCCTCAGATCCTGTGCAATGCTACGTTACCTTATTTCACCGATCTGCTGTACAGAATAGGTCCCGTTCTGCTGGACATATGGTGGTGCAGCCTAGAAGCGCAGCGCGTGTTCCATTGCAGGCAGCCACCTGGCAGAGAGGTGTTTTCATAATGAGAATCTGGGTTGATTGACAAGATAATGGCAAAAAAGCAAAACTCTGCTGCCCTTCATGCTCTTCGTAGCCTGGGAGATGGGAATGGGACCAGCCAGCTGAGGAAGCCAGCTAGCACCCGCCCGCTCTCTGGACGTGACAGCTTCCTGGCTCAAGATACCGTGTCATAACACCTGAGTGCAGCAGGGAAGTGAGTTCCCATGAGCCTCCAGGATAAGGCTGCTGGTGGGAGCTCACTAGTCTGGCTGCTTCTGTGCAGATTCTCATGGTGACACAAGGCTCATTGGGAATAATACCTGCCTCCTACAAAGCACTTTTCAAAGTGCACCCCCCTCTTTAACCGCACAACACCCCGTGAGGCACGGCAGTGCTATTCTCCCCAGATGGGAAACTGAGGCACAGAGAGGAAAACTGACTCGCTGAGGTCACACAGGAAGTCTGGGGCAGAGTAGGGAATTGAAGCAAAGTCTCCCAAGTCAGAGGCTAGTGCTCTGACCAGGGGTCCACCCAGCATTCTTCATGGCTCACCTCCCTGCATGGAAAAGCATCAGACTCAGGCTAGAAGAGGTCAACCAGAAATCCGGCCAACCTTCAGCCAACCCTGCCCAGCAACCACCAGCTTCTGGCCAAGGCCACCTATTTGAATAGGGGTGGAGGAACCCGCCCAACGTGGTTCTGATGGGCAGGAAATGAGATGCAGAGCCACGCATCGCAAAACCCACCATGACAACTGTCCCACTTGTTAGTAGCCTACTGAATGGGCTGGGGAAACCGAACTCCCATCTCACCCTTCCCAGGGCCGGCTAGGGGTACTGCCAGGGTGGATGAGCCCTGCATAGCTATGGTCACACAAAGGGTTAAATCTCGCCATGGGACAATTCATTCTGTCAGAGTAGCACCCCCCTGGCCCTGATCCTTGGGTCTCGCTTGCTGAACGAGGTACAGAATTCACAGGGGGAGAGGCGGGGGGAGGGAGATAGCTTTTGGCCGCACCTTTGTAATTTGTTGGACTAGCCTCCGTCATGGAGGTTTTTCGCCTTCCTCTGCAGCGTGGGGCACGGGTCACTTGCTGGAGGATTCTCTGCACCTTGAGGTTTTTAAACCACGATTTGAGGACTTCAATAACTCAGACATAGGTTAGGGATTTGTTACAGGAGTGGGTGGGTGAGATTCTGTGGCCTGCGTTGTGCAGGAGGTCAGACTAGATGATCATAATGGTCCCTTCTGACCTTAAAGTCTATGAGTCTATAAAGTAGGATAGCCCAAAGGTTACTCTAATTTGCACCCAGGAGGCCATTCCAACAGCTGAGATTAGCTGGAGCACGCTCTGGCCACACCCCTTTCGCTGGCCACAGCCACTCCAACAGGGGTTGCAAAGGGACAAGGCATAGAGACGTATGCATTGGCCTGCCTGTTAAGCTGGGTTCTTGGCTCCTTTTCCGTTCTGCAGGGACATGGGAATCTGGTCCCAAACTTTCTAGACAGAGAACAAAAATCCGAGGTCCGAGTTCTGTTTGGCTCTGTCACACGGCACGTTTTGAGCTGCCACATGGTTTGTTTTTTTGTGTCTATTTTATTCTCCCGGGCATGCCAGGAGCAGGGCCAGAATAACTTTGCAGTGAGAGTCTGTACTGTTTGCTTACTGCAGGCTTCCGGTTACTTAGGAACACAGCTTGAAAGGCTCTGGCCTGAGTTGTGCAGGAGGTCAGACTCGATGAGCAGAACGGGCCCTTCTGGCCTTAAAAGTCTATGTATCTATTTTAAATTCAAAATTGCCATTGAAGGAGACAAAACCCAACCCTGTTATTTTAGTGGAGCAGGGAGTTTGTGAGTTTCCCGAAACCCAAAACGGAAGGAGGGATAGAGGGGTTTGTAAAACCCAATGTGTTTGGGTGTTTTCCCCCCTCGACTCCACAAACAGTCACCCGCCACTAGTTAGTATCTGCAGGTGTATCTGTTATGGAATCTGGGATCTCTTATCCAGCAATTATTATCTATGGGCCAAGGGTCTCAGTCACCTGAGAAAAGAACTCTCACTCAAGACCCTGATCACTGCTGCTACTGAAAATTATCCTTGGGGATCAGAGAGAAAACAGCAGACATACTCTAAACACTCAGACAAAGATGTAGATTCCAGCCATTCAGACCATGCTACTGATGAACGATACTTTTGCAAAAGGCTTGTAACAGGATGCATTAAAAATCCTAATTAAGACCCCCCCCAGAAAGGAAGAGAGATGGCCCTGAGTCATTAAAATACATCCCTGCATTAAAAGCTTAATAGGCAAGGTTTAATGGATAAAGTCAATTTAATTATTCATCCTAAAAAAGCTTGTACAAATATCAAACACGTTTATTAGTATTCATGCAGCCGGTACCATCTTGTAATAATGACAGATTAAAGGCTGCATCTAATTGCATTGGGGATGGATTCAGATTTCTGTGGGGGATATTTTCCACCCTAGCAAAGAGAATTAAAATCGATACAGTCAAAGGTTTAACCTTGAAGCATGGAACAGCTGTAGAGCAGCGTCAACCAGTAATTGTCATGATGTCTTCTCCCACCTCCTTCACCTACAAAATAGGTTTTCTAAGTATTGTTTATTCTTCATTTCTCAAGGCTTCTAAGAAGGCTCTAGTCGAGCATAGGACGAAGGGATTATGATCCTCCTGCATTCACTGCATTTATTAAAACGCAGGTTTGGGTGATGCATCGACAGGAATGGAGTGTAAAAAAACCCCCATAAAGCTGAAATTAATCAAATAATTAAATAATAATGTTCTGCAGTTACTCAGAGCTTTGCATTTGGGATCTTAATTAACTTAAACCTTACAACAACCCCTGCGATAGTTCAGTGTTATCCCCATTTTACCAGTGGGGGAACCTGCCACACAGAGAAGTGAAGTGATTTGCTCACACAGCAAGTCAGTGACTGATCTGGGATTAGAACGCAGGAATTCCTAGCTCCCAGGGCTGTGCTCAAACCATTAGACGGCGCTTCCTCTGAAATTCCAAATAAGGTTTTCTTTGCAGTAGTTATGGTCTAAGAGCTCAGAGACTCACTTCTGGGGAGAGAGAGACAGTTTCTCTACTAGCAAGGACAATGGCAGGCTCAGAATGAAAATTATCACGGCCCTAGGGTATGTCAGAAGGCCTGAAAAACTTGCCCCCCCATTTTGGACCTGGACAAATAAGCTACGAGTGCAAATCTGGATACGTGTACCTCCAGCTACCCATCTGCACCCTGCCAGCATGTTGCTAGAGGCACAAGCACTCAGACTGAGCGCTGCACGTCAACTGCCAGTGCTATTTGTTCATGCAACCAAAATGCAGGGGGACATTTTACATCTGCACACACAACAAAGGAGATCAGCTTTCTTCTAAAGAAACAGAAAGAGAGAGAAGCAAACCGAAGTCACGAATCATAATAGTTAGGGCCTGGCCTACGCACAGAATAAGCACTGGTTTAACTAAAGGTGTCACGTTAAACTGAGTTAAAACAGCGCAACTGTGTGTGTGGGCACACACATTATTTAAACGGAGGTTGCCATACAAAGAGACCCTAGATTAACATCACATCCTTCGTCAAACTAATGCAACTTTGTGTGGTTAGACTAGGTCTTAGGCCACAACCAGGAAACAAAGGCCAATTAGGCTATTGCTTCCAATTAATATTAGAGATTCATCTAGGTGGCGCTTGAGCTGCAAGGAGGCCACGTTCCTTTGGGATTTACCATGATGAGGATGATTCCAATTAACGTATTTTTTACAGTTGATGCCAAACAGCATTCAAAAGGTGTCTGACCTGTGTGACTGGGGTGTGATCACGAGAAAGACCTCCGAGAAAAGCCCTGTGGACTGGCAGATCATGGGAATCCTCCAAAGCTACTTGATGAATTTGGAGCTCAGGTGGGCTGTCTTGCTGTGGGAATGGCAGTCTGTTTTGCTGCACTTTGCGAGTGCTCTGCGAAATCAATACGCGGTGAGCATGCAGGAGGAAGTCACAGTCACTGGAAGGGAAAGGGAACATGACTGTCCCTGGGAAAGACCTTGGCTGGACATTGACTAACTGTTATCTCAAGAGTTAACGCTCCATCTGCCGCATGATGTATGTTCCCGCTGCGCTGACAGGATGCCTGAAAGTTACATAGGCTGAAAACTTCCCTTACATGGGAGAAGTCTACTGTCTTCCTCCTAGGCCTCCAGTGATTAAGTGTTCAATTAAATTACTTTCTTAACGAGCTTGGGCTATAAATGGTGGTGCTGAATCTTCAGTTGTACTTCTTGCCAAAAGATTTTTCAATTTGTTTGTGACTCAGAAGGGAGGATCATGGGGAAGTAAAATCATCAAGGCATTAGAAAGTGTGGTCCAGGTGTAGAATTGTCACAGCATCAAAAGCGTGAAAGGAAGAAATAATGGATTTGATTAATGTCACCTCCTTTTATGGCTGCAACTAGCTCACGATCTTCTCCAATTTATTCATAAATCAAAACGATCCTGATACAATGAGTGCACCTTCGGTTTCAAACTGAGACTCTTCTCATTCTGAATATTCACTGAAAATGTGCTGTTTTGACCTAAGCTCCAGCCAGTGAACTGCTTTGTGGGGCTGTTCGGGGCAGGTGAATGCAAAAGGGCACAAACACGAGTGAAATAAAAATGATTAACAGTTTGAACAGCTATTTACAGACATTTTACTGCAGCTTTTGCCCAGCTCCGGCTTTCCTATTTTGCAGGCCACTGTGCTGCAAAATGTTACCAGTGAGGTATGCCACAGTGCACAGTAATCTACACTGCAAAATGTATTATACATACAGTCTGCTTTTTTTTGTTTTTTTCTGTAGATCAGTTGTTTTTACAAACACTCTTGTGGCTTCAGTTGATTTGGCATAGCCCGGTATTTTAAACGTGTTCCGGTCTGAGTGATGGAGGAGCAAGTTTTCAACCCTGTTTCTGATCCAAGCAGGGGGGCAGAATTGTAGGATGGCTCGGGGGAAAAACAAACCAGAGCCATGTGGCGAGATGCGGTTTTTAGGCCGGCCACTCCTGATCCTTTAAGATATGACAACGAAGCTCTGAAATGTAACGGACGGTGCCCTCGACGACACTGTGGTTTCAAAATCCCTTCTGTAAATGGCAACTTGTCCTTTGCTACCGAGATTAATTCTTGACCACTATTTGCAGAGCTCGGTTGGAATTGCTCAGTCCTAAAAACACCAAAGCAAATTCTCAAGCCTCGTATTTTTGAGTGCTTTTAAAATATCCTTTCTGAACTTACGGTACCTGACCCAGGGCACTCACGCGCTTTCTGAGCAGCAGACAGCATCAAGGGCAGACGAGTAAACGGTCTTCCAGGAGCACTGCAATTGCAATCGTGGTGACTTACTGATGAGGGTTGCGCTAAAATCAATACTACATCCTTCCTGTTTCGCCTTAATTGAGTGGTTCCCGGTACAGGACTAGGTGACAGCACTCCGGGGAGCCGTGCAAATAGCCGAGCTGCTGCAGCCTTCATGCCCAGGAGTTAGCTACAGCCGTGGGTCTCTCATTGAGAGCACAATGAAACGATTACACTTTAGTTTGGGAACTGAAGCTTTCCCTTCAAGGGGATTTAGCCATTTCTGTGCAGATCTGTTCTCTCCGGGTGTGTAAAGGACACCGTCAGCATGCAGGAGTATGTTGTGAGGGTGAAGCGCATGGATGTACGCCAGTAACACTCAGAAGACACTCTGGAAGTTCCAGCTTTGGGATAAAACTGTGCTAACCCCTATCCCCCCAATCAAAAGGCCAGAGAAGCAGCTGGAAATGAAGGTCTTTAAAATGCTTTGGTGCATCTTTATCATGAGTGAAACAGGGCCAGGTAGCAGGTAGCAACCGTTTTTACCATCCGATGTCTTTAGATTCCCTCCGGGTTTATATAAATGCAACAAACCCATAGAAGCAGCCCAAGAGACCCACCAAAACGTACACACAAGCATGTGATCTCATTGCTGTGTCCTTTGACCTTCCTACCCCATCCCCCCCCGTTCCATCACTAGGAATGTTCAGATTGGAAGCTCTTTGGGTCAGGGACCGTGCCTTTCTAGGGGTCAGGAATCAGGGCCTGAAGGCAGAGCCAGTCTCTGGGTAACCTAACGCACACATGCAGCTGGTCTGTAGTAGGCTGCCTGATTGGTGGGAAAAGTCAGCAGACTGTGTCGTAAGTACAGCAGCAGCAGTTGTTCAGTAGCTGCTCAAAGTATTTACCCACAGCTGCTTGTTCCCAACTCTGCCTGTGGCTTGCATCTTAAATTAATGGAGATGTCCTATCTCCTAGAACTGGAAGGGACCTTGAAAGGTCATGGAGTCCAGCCCCCTGCCTTCACTAGCAGGACCAAGTACTGATTTTGCCCCAGATCCTTAAGTGGCCCCCTCAAGAATTGAACTCACAACCCTGGGTTTAGCAGGCCAATGCTCAAATCACTGAGCTATCCCTCCCGGGAACCTGACTCTGATCCTAGACTCCAATTCCTGGCTACCGACTCCTGCTCCAACCACTAGGTGTCACTGCCCATGTCCCTGAAACTAGGTCTGCGGTGAAGCTCCTTGCATGCATTTGGGGTGCTATAGAATATTAAATAATGATAGCTCGGCTTGAAATACCTTTGATTGCCCTGGACGCTCCAAATCATGGGGTTTGCCACCTTTTCTCAGACTATCAGACATAGGGTGACCAGATGTCCTGATTTTATGGGGACAGGCCTGATATTCGGGGCTTTGTCTTATAGGGCCACCTCCTGTCCTGATTTTTCATACTTACTATCTGGTCACCCTAATCAGACAATCATTTTTGTCCAAAGCTGGGTCCTTCATTCTGGAATGCTGGGTATTGTTTCATTCACAGAAGGGGAGTATCAATAGTAGGTCAGATGGTGACCTAAATTCTAAACATGACCATAAAGTTTCATCTCCAGCTGCACATGTGAGAGAGACAGACTCAGAAGGTTTGGACTGGATCAGATAACTGACCGAAAGCTTGGCTGGTTATCTGGAACTTTTATGGAGTTACCTGAACTTCTTGAGCAAGAACTGGGGCTGGAGAAATCATTCAGCCAAGTGCTAATATTAGAGCATTAGGACTTCCTGGCTTTAGTGAGTCACAAGAACTTGTCTTGTGGTCTTTCCATTTCCAGTGCAAAGCAGTTCAGAGTGGCTTGAGAAATCACAGTGAACAACCAAGCCAGGCACTAGTCAAACTTTCGGGAAAGTCGAAAATAAATAAATAAATAAAGGTGTCCAATTTGGTTGTGTTCACATTGTGAGGAAAGGTTAGTTATTCAGTGTTTATACGACGGTAGCCCCTAGAGGCATCGGCCAGGCTGGTCCCCGTCATGCTAGGTTCTGTACAGATAGTGTCAATTCCCCAAGCAGGTCAGAGACAAAAAGTCAAGACATAGCCGATGCGAAGACAAAACAAGCAGGTACCAAGGGAGGGACGTTGAAGCGACAATAGCAACAGGGTGTTTGAGCACCGATAGATGGGGTACAAGTAGACCATGTAGTTAAACCAAACAGTAGCTGCAGCCACACCCGTTTCTCCTCCGAGTTGGAATCGGAGGTATTTTCTGCCAAGAGGACACTAAAGTAGCCAGTGGTGGATATTCAGCATGTTACCTCCCGCCCAACAAAAACGGGCTCCCAGTGGCATCGTGACTGGAACTGGTTTGTATATGAAATAAAAGCCAAATCACATAGAAAGGTGAATCAATTAGCGACAGCGGCTTTAAAAACAGCCCTGCGCAACAGCAGATTCCTGGGCGGTGACAGTTCTGCATCCTGATTTCAGCTCTCAGAGGATGCAGAGGTCAAAGGCAAAACTAGGCATATTTTTTTCCCATACTTGCATCTGTCTCCTTCAAGATGCTTCAACCCTCCTGAGAAAACAGCAGGCAAGAAACAGTGCCGGCAAGGTCATTTCCCACAGCCTCTGTTGTGAGATGACTGGATCCACCAAGGTTCAGACTGTGACGGGATAGCATCCTTGCCCTGGGAGCGTACGAGACGCTTTTCCTGCGTTGAGAGAAAACAACAAAAAGGGCTGGGACTACAGAGCACAGGCTAGGGGGCTCTCTGGCTGCATCCCTAGTGCTGGGCATGGGCATTATTTTCATAGAATATCAGGGTTGGAAGGGACCTCAAGAGGTCATCTAGTCCAACTTCCTGCTCAAAGCAGGCCCAATTCTTAAACAGATTTTTGCCCCAGATCCCTAAATGGCCCCCTCAAGGATTGAACTCACAACCCTGGGTTTAGCAGGCTAATGCTCAAACCACTGAGCTATTCCTCCCCCTGAGGGACAAATGTCAACATGCTGGAACCTTGGTTCTTCTGGGGCGATGTCTCAGTGGGATGGGACAGCTCTGTAGGTGTGCCCGAGCTCATCAGCTGGACTGGTAGGCGGCACCAGAGAGACAATAGCAGCATTAGATAATTAGCTATGGGGTTTGCAGAGAAGAACCTTAAAGGAAAGGCCCGTTCATACTTCGGGAGGAGACACGGTGCAGGCTAATGACTTGAAGTTAAGAGGTGTAGTATTAGTGCTGTACAAATTCACTGACCCGGATCTCTCAAGAGCCTATCAGACTGTGCACGATTTAAAGGCATTGCCGATGCATCAGTTACAAATACCTCCAATATATATGGAGAAAAAGGAAGGATTTTCTTCTCACCATAAAGAGGCATGTCTGTGTAATTCAGATACTGCCGTGTTAATGCTCTTCATTCCCATACTCTATACACATTCTTACCAAGCTATCTAACTTGGAGCCAAGCTCCCAGAGGCTTGCTCTTGGCTCTGCCACTGATTCCCTGCAGGACTTGGGGCAAGGCACTTCCAGCCCCACTTGTGCCTCAGTTTCCCCATCTATAAAATATTATTATTAACCTACCTGCCTCGAGTGTCGATGTCTGGAGGGATGTGTTGCACTGAGACGCTTAGTTAATTGTTTGTAAAATGATGGGAGATCCTTGGATAGATATGCAAATAGGACTTGATAAATAAAACAACAGTGATGTTTTTCATTCTTTGGGGTTAAAGAGGCGATATTGGGAGTTGATATTGTTGCAATTACCTGCCATTATTTTCCAAGTACAGCAGCCTCTGAGGGGACAAAGGCCTGCAGGGTGGGGGCCCGCTGGGCAGCTCAGCATGGTATCACAATTACATTTCTGCCTCAGTTTCCCCAGGGGTTTTCAATAAGTCCAGTGAGGCTTATGTATATTGAACGGTGCCCTTTTGGGGGTCTAGTTTGTTTAACCCAAATGTGGAACATTATATAAACAGGCCTCCAACTCAGCATCTCTAACTGGAGGGGGAGCGGGAGGGGGATGAGTCCAGGTCCCATACCAGTGAGGCTCTCTTGACCCGGAATCCTCTTTTGGATCCAGGGTCTCTTGTCATCAGATGGGGAAAGGTTTCTCCTCTTGGATCAAGGTGCCCACAGAGGTCAAACCACGATGACCCTTTCTTGGCACAGCATATAATTCCTCTGATCTGGGGCTTCTGCTGCTCCCTGGTGAAGTCCTTCCATGGGGCCCGAGTTCTGCTGAGGCATTCGTAGCTCCTCTCTTCAGAGCCTCCCCCACCTGGGAGTGTTCGTCCTTGGTTTCCTTTCCTGGTGAGCCCCCTTCACCAGGTTCCCCCCAGAAGTCCTTCCCGTGAGAGCTCTTCGGTGTTGGAGATTGTTCCTCTCCCCAGGAGCATCAATTCTCTGGCCTGACCCCACTGGGAGCAGCTTCCTTTTATCATGGTCAGAAGCTTCCCTGCCTAATTAACTGCCTCCCACTTACTTAGTGAGTTAATTAGTTTCAGGCCAACCTGAGTTGCCTCATCTCCCCTTGTGGAGCCAGTCAGAGTTAGGCTGAGGCCCTGGCCCCTTCAGAGGGCCAGCTACCCTCTGAGAGCCTGCCAGATCATGTCCAAGGGCTTCCATGGGCAGACGGTGCCCGCTGCTGACCTGGAATTCTTGACCTTGTGTGGCCAACTCTTGCGATTTTATTGCTAGTCTCACAATATTTGTCATTTTCTTTAAGCCCCAGCTCCTGCAGTCAGGTACCTGAGAATCTCAGCTTGCCTTGAAAAGAAGAAATACGTTTCTAGCTGTCGTGATTGCAGAGAAAAGCTTGAAAATGCAAAGTCTAAGGGCTCAAAAACCAGAACTGAATTGAAACGAACCCCAAACGGACTGTGTTTTAAAGGGTATGTCCACATGACAGCGGCAGCAGGACAGCTGTGCCACTGTTGCACCCTAGTGTATACACTTCCTGCATTGATGGAAGGGATCCTTAATCCAGTGGTTCTCAACCTTTCCAGATTACTGTATCCTTTTCAGGAGTCTGATTTGTCTTGCGTCCCCCCCAAGTTACACCTCACTTAAAAACTACTTGCTTACAAAATCAGATATAAAAATACAAATGTGTCACAGCACGCTGTTACTGAAGAATTGCTGACTTCCTCATTTTTACCCTATCAATCAATGGGGATATAAATATTGTACTTACATTTCAGTGTATAGTCTATAGAGCAGTATAAACATGTCAGTGTCTGTATGAAATTGTAGTTTGTACTGACTTCGCTAGTGCTTTTTCTGTAGCCTGTTGTGAAACTAGGCCAATATCTCGACGAGTGGATATACCCCCTGGAAGACTTGTGTGGACCCCAAGGGTAAGCGTAGCCCTGGTTGAGAACCCCTGCTTTAATCCACCTCCCAGAGAGGTGGAAACTAGGTTGACAAAAACATTCGTCCATTCACCTAGTTATGTTTACACTGGGGTCAGGCCGACTTAACTCTGGCACCCCGGGCATGACATTTTACACAGCTCTGAGCAACGGCGCTAGGTCAATCGAATTGTTCAGCGTAGACCAGGCCAAAATCTCGTTATTTTCAGGACAATATCATGATTCTTTGCTGCCTGCCTGGTGAATTTTGAATGCTTGGCTTTGGCAGGATTGCTGCTGTGGTTCACACTTGGGCAGTGGTGTTGGAACAATTTGTATAGTGTGTGTGTGTGTGAGGGGCTGAGATCCATTGACCCAAGCTGTTAACCCTGCAGATGATGGAAACCACTTCAAGCCAGGGGGTGCCGCCCCACCCCCAGCACCCCTAGTGCCAGCACCCCTGCACTTGGGCCCTGCCAGGTTGAGAAAGGCGAAGTCTGTGTGCACGGGCCTGCGTCCGTAGCAGCACGCCTGTACCCCGAACAAAAGGGAGTTCATGACGTACGTTACTGAGCTCCTCCGCACTCTCAATTCCGAAGGCATCAGTGAGAATGAGTGAGACCCCCCTGGAGCTGTTTTCGAGTCCAATGCCTTGATCTGAAGAGGAACAAGCTGAGGGGAAGACAACATTTTGCAAGATGGCCGACGTCTCCCACTCTGGAGGAACAGGATGGCTTTAGGAGCCAGATGTAAAGCAGGATGAAAGAAAGACGTTGAATCCGAGTGCCAGTGCTGGCACACGCAACGTCGGGGGGGTTTCAAAGTCAAGCTTACTGTGTCTGCCGAGACATCTGCAGCCAACGACTCTGTTATTTCCCCTCCGCTGGAGCTCGTTCAGCCAGAAGCAGCATCGCCCCTGTTCTCGCATCCTCCTGCAACCCCATGCAGGTGCTGCGCTGCTGCATCTGAATTATGCATGGAGTCCTCCCCTCACGTGTGTCATGAAAGAGAACACAATGCGCGCTTGGCTTCGCCTTTCCAAACCGTCTGGGCTCGTGTCTGAGGTGAGGCCGTTCAAGCTGAGGGCAGGCTTCTGCGAGCTGCCGTTTAAGACAGCAAAGCCAGTTTTTAAAGGTTCCCCCCCCCGTGAACAGGAGACCCCATCCCATCCCACATCAAAGCAACAGGTTCCTCAGCCCAGCGGCACCACGGAGCTGTCTGACCTAGAGCGCAGGGCTGCACCGGGCATGTTGGTGGAGCGATGGCTGGTTCTGCAGATGGAATGATTTGGGCCGGACTTTTCTTGGACATTTCTTCCTATATGCCCCCACCCCTGGGTTTTACCATCTGAGGGGTGCAACCTCTCCCTTAGACACAGTACTGTGGAGGACAGGCTAAGATTTACTCGTATGCACTTCTTCCTTTCCAAGGGCATTCAGGAGAGGGATGTATCCCCGAGTTTGGAACAGTCTGAGGTGCTCTTTAAGGATCCCACTGATAACCCTTCTCTGGCTTCTTTCCTTGGCTCCCACAGCAAATTCAGGGTCATGGAATTAGTGAGGCAAAAGGCCCGGGGCCTGAGCTGACCAACACCTGCAGCTCCCAGGGAAATCAATGGGCATTATGGATGCAGAACATCTGTGAAAAGAAGGTCCAGTTGGCCTATGCCCCAGGGCTCCCGACAGCTGCTTTCGCAGGATTCATTTCAGTATCACAAAACTATCGGGACATTTTTCATGACTCGCTTGATTAGCTATAGCAACACAGGGGGTGGGGGGGAAAAAGTCACATATTCACACAGATAAGATGTAGCAAAATAAGTTAATGGAGATACCCTATTTCCTAGAATGGACCTTGAATCCAGCTCCCTGCCTTCACTAGCAGGACCAAGTACTGATTTTGCCCCAGATCCCTAAGTGGCCCCCTCAAGAATTAAACTCACAACCCTGGGTTTAGTAGGCCAATACTCAAACCACTGAGCTATCCCTTCCCCCAGTTTGTTACCTGACCAGAAATTAGCTGTGACTTCTGGAAAACAAAGCCATGCTCAGAGAGGAAGAATGGTCCAGTGGTTAGGCACCAGTGCAAACTGGGTTCAAGTCCCTGGTCTGCTATATGCTTCACCTGAGGCAAGTCACTCAGGGAAACTGAGGCACGGAGCCACTATGTAGAATGGGGATAACAGCAATTCCTTACCTCCCAGGGATGTTGAGGCTAAACACACTGAAGATCACGAGGTGTTCTGATACTACAGTAATGAGGGACCCTATAAGTATCTTCGAATCACATCTGAACCAAATCTGGTTTAAAATTACTTCTCTCCTTGCAATCAAACGGACTCGCTCTCACAGTAGTTCTTTGGGTCACAAAAGCAGCTCCTGCAACCTACTTTCAGACGCTTTGTTTTTCGCTCATGACAACGCTCAACGCTCCTAAAATCAGACCCACCTCCTCTGGCTGGGGCCACGGGAAGCAGTGAAGCTCCGAGAGAGGCGCGCGCGGGCCGCGGCGGATGTGTGACTGGACTCGACAGCTTCACTCGCCTGCGTCTGTTGTGGTCAAGGCAGGCCTCGGAAAGGCAGGTGGAGAGCCTGTCAACTCGCTCTGACAGATGCTAAAGCCAACAGAACATGTAACTAAGCAATTTCATCCTTGTGAAGCTTTCCCACTGGCGCTAGAGTTCAATTAAACACCTCTTCACTTCTGGATTAAATACTCCTGTGTCAGGGGCTCTCAGCGCAGCCTGGTGAATTAAGTGCTTCGAAGCTGATGAGCCATCTGAACAACACAGAGCTTTAGGAGACAGCGGCAGGTTGCCAATTGTGCTGCACAAAGCCAGGAGCCAAGTCTCCCTCTTGGAGCTCAACTTTGGAGCATTTCCCTCGGGGAGTTAAAGCAGCTGACGAATGGAAACGGTGGGTGCAGGTGAAGAATTGGTACCGGAGCGTCTGGCTGATATTCTATTGCTGTGGGATGTCTTAGGTGCTGAGGCCTTGTCAACAACAAGAGTCCTCATTGGTGGAGCATCTTAGGGGATGTCTATGCTGGGAGTGGGGCCAGACAGACACGTGCTAGCTCCGTTCGAGCTAGTGCACTAAAAATAGCAGTGTAGCTAGGGGTGGCACGAGCGGTGGCTTGGGCTAGCTACCTGAGTACGTACCCAGGGGCCAGGGCAGGTCTGTACTCGGGTGGATAGCCTCAGTTCCCGTCTGTACTACACCCAGCCACCCAGCTGCCACCTGTACTACACCCAGCCACACAGCTGTTTGTAGTGCGCTAGTCAGAGCAGTGTGTGTGTGTCTATCCAACCTGGGAAGCAGGCTCCCAGCTGCAGTGTGGACGTACCCTTAGCATGCTAATAAACTGCCCAGAAACAAGAAGAAGGGTCCACTATGCTTGCATGGCAAGATTTAATCCTTTGGGTGGACAAGCAGGCTGAGATTAACCCCTCCCCCGACCCACCCTGACCCTCCATCCAAACCAAACTTTCACGGAGGTTCAAAAACACGTGGGTAATTTTTTCCCTCCCAAAATGATTTTCACAAACTCTGTCGGATCCTGGATTCAGGTGGAAGCCAGATTTCCAGCTGTGTCACTCAGAGACATCTGTTCCGTGGGAAGAGAGTCAAACCAGGCCCATGCTATGTCACGGTCTGGTTTTAGAATTGGTTTAGCTGAACTGGTTAAAATTATTTGCCCAGTGTCGATTGGCTGAAAGTGAGGATGCAAATAACTGGGCCTGCAAAAATAAATAAAGAATGGAGATCTGCTGAAATCCAGGTGGAAAATTTGTCCCTCCCGGTCCAGTTTTGATATGATTTTTCATTGTGTGTGTAAGAAAGGAACCTATATTTTGTATGTGTCCTAAGTTTTAAGGCCAGACGAAATCTCTATGATCATCCAGTCTGACCTCCTGCATAGCACAGGCCTGAGATCCAGCCAGCGATTCCGGTATCAAGCTCATAACGTCTGGCTGACCTCCTGCCCAACTTCCCCAAGGACATCCAGTGTTGATTGAAAGACTTAAGGGATGGAGAATCTACAAGAATCTACCCGACCCCCCCACAGGTAAATTGTCCCATGGCTCATCATACTAAACAAAGATTCTCAGTCACATCTGCACAAGACCCAAAGAAAAGACCCCACCAGGTTTGGTTTCCAAATGTAGTAAGTCAGCAGTTTTAATAAGCAAATGTAATAAATCCGCATTCAGGACTCCTATAGTAGTGTTGATGAACCCATTAAGGATCAGTAGAACGTTGGCCCCATAAGTAGTCCTTAACAGTCCTTATTGGACTGGCGATAGTGGATGGTTTGATCAGTTAACGAATTCAGAGTATTTCATTCTTGGTTTTGCTTTTGAGAAAAGAAACCACTCAGCTAGACTGGCTGGTGAATCTTCATCGGTCACAAGGGTTTCAGCTTAAACACACTCATAAAAACCATTGAAAAGTTATATAAGTGGGAAGGGAAAGCGAACTTTTAGGCTCTGTCTATCCCACAGCCTATGTTGGCATAACTTACACCGCGACTAAACCACCCCTCGAGCGACATACGTTTCACCAACATGAGTGCCATGTGCACAGTGCTATGTCGGCGGGAGAGGTTCTGCCACTTGTGGAGGTGGGTTTTTTATGCTGACGGGAAAGCTCTCTCTCCTCAGTACATACGGTGTCTTCACCACACACGCCAACCCAGCTGTACGTATAGACATGGCCTTAGAAACCCATTTTGTTCATGTTCTTACAGCTTGGTGGGTAAATGGCAAGATTTATTTTTATTTATTTACTTCTTTTTTTTTTTTTCTAAAAAAGCCTAACAACATTGTCCTTTCTGAGCCAAGACCTTATAATGCCAGAAGTTCCTGCTTTGAGTGGACTTTTATAACCCAGCGATAGAACTCTGGTAAGAAGAAGTTACCAGCACAACCTGGGTGAGCCTAAAGAAATGCCTCTGCTCCACAAGTTGAGAGTTAGCCAAGATAAAGGCTATCACTGACCTTTACCTATCTGTCCTATACCGGTTTCAGATGCATCATTCATGCCTCCACATCATTAAACTGCTTTGGCATCTCCTGTGACTTCATCTTCTCTTTCCTCCAGTGTTGTTCTAGCTGGTTACCATACATTGATCATCATCAGTCACAGGGAAAATGTTTTGGAAAAGGCGTAGGGCAGAAGGAAGGGTTGTAGGCCTTTTTGCCCTCTCTGTTTCAGATGATCTCAGTCAATTTCAAAATACTTAGCTCCTGTTCCGTTCCCAGTGTTTTTACCTTCTTTCTTCTTGTAGTCATAACATGTTCACAAGTTTTTGTTTACGTCTATAGGGTGACACTATGTAACATGAGCCACTTGTCAGGTTGGTGCTTACAGCTTCCTACATCTGCTTCAAAGCCCACAGCATTTATTAACAGAACTGCACTCAAGCCAAACTCACCAAACCGAGGAACTGGATTTCAAACACACCAACCTGCTCTCTACATTTTGTAGAGCGGGGCAGAGGGGAGAAGTGGGAGACGGGATTCCTGGCTACTAGTCCTCGTTCTGCCACTGATGCAGGGCGGCCCTGGGTAAGTGACTTAGGGTTATATCTTTTCATAAGTGCCCACAAACATTGGGAGCCCCAAACTTGATACAACCAGGGTCTGACTTTCAGCTCTGTGGAGAGCCCACAGCTCCCCGTGAAGTCAATCAGAACAGCAACCTGTGAAGCATCACGCCCTGGGTGTCTCAAGTTGGACTCCCAAAAATGGAGCCACCTAAAATGAGTAGACACTGTTGAAAACATACATGCCTCAGTTTCCCTGGCTTTAACTTAGGTATAATGACCCCAGTGTCACCCACCTAGGAACGAGTGTAGCGAGGGTTAAGGGTTTGGGGGGCATTGTCAACGTTGACACGGTGCCTTTAATACCCAGCAGTGAACATTTCCAACGTAGCTTTTGGCCACTGCTAACAGTATCCCTGAGCGAGTTCTAAACACAGGACAGGGACTGTCTTTTTGTTCGGCGATTGTACAGGCATGATCGCAATGCAAATAATAACAAGAAAATAACAATGAACACCTCATCCACAGCTGATAACTACTGGCCTGGTTTCAGATCCTTCAGCCCAGCGCAGAAGTTGTATGGGGGAAAAAGAAACACATGCACCCCTGTCCTAGGAACACACTTGCTGTAATAGCCTTTGGGTCAATGGACCACCCGTTCTTTGTGAATTACTCATCAATGGAATCAACTCATTAACGAGACAAAGGAGAGAGTGCCCCAGGCCAGATGATACGATAAGGAACAGTGCAGTTAAAAGCAGTCAACGTAGTTTCCAACAGACACATGCAAACTCAATTTCAGCATACAGCAGAGACCCCATAGATGGGAAACTGTGGGGCTGGGAGCTCACTGCCAGAAAGCCATTCTACGTGGTACACACATCAGCCCTCCTCCTGGTGGACCTTAACCCTGCCCCTGGCAGAGCGGGGACGCTGGGCTACTTGCCCTGCTGTGCCCCAGCTCTACGGGTGGATTTTCAGGGCAGGGGGAATCTGGGTCTGAGCAAAGGACTGCGTCTGAGGTGAATTATCTGATTCTGCAACTTCAGTGAGTCAGGCAGACATGGTGTCACACCTGCACCGCGGCATTGATGCCTTCATGGGGGTGTCTGCCCCGGGCCCTGGGGTTTGGGATCAGCGTCGCTGCACATTATGGCTAGTATCTGAAAAGAGCACCCCAAGTCTCCCCTCCCACACACCTGTTCTTCCCCCCACCCTGTCTCTGTCTCTCCCCTTGCCTATATCTCCTGGCTGACTCTCCCTTCTTGCCTGGAGAGGTTGATCCCCCGCCACAGTGGCTGGCAGCTCCAACTCCACTGATGGGCTCCCGTTTCCACCCTGCCTTTGGTGGGTCTGTCTATGATTGCAGCTGGTGGAGCCTTGCCCGAGCTAGCTTTAATCCAGCCAGTTCGGGTACCAGCCCCGTGAAGCTACAGCAGCCGGCCTTCAGAGCAGCCTGCACCAGACCCGGGGTCATCATCAGGGGGCTAGTCCACACTGCCACAGCTTCACTGCTCCGTGACTACCGTGTAGACATACCCTCTGATGGAGCAGCAGCCCCTATAGAGGCAGGTAGGCTGGTTCCCCCTCCTCAACTCCAGTTGCTTTTCAGGGCTCCGGCCTGGCCCCATCTACACTGATGAGGCAAATCACCTGAGGAAACTTCGCAGCAATATGTCAACTTGGCATGAAATTTGTATAAAATCTGAAATGTGGGTGCTCCCTATAGCTCCCCCTGTATCCAAATCAGTCAGTTCCCCCCAGATCCCACTTCCCCATCCATTAGTCGCCCTCCCCAGTCCTCCTCCTTTTCTCCTCCTCCCTCCACGTCCCCCAGTTTCCCCTCCTGCCCGTCACACACGAGCTGGTCTCAGCAGTAGCAGCTCTTCGGGCGGCCGCACCGCGGCAGAAGCTGGCCCTGCATCGCTAACTTTAGTATGCGGCGCTCAGGTGCCAGCTGTCATGCCAGAACACGAGCAGTGTGGGGAATTGATCCGTTTGCCTCGTTTTACAAGCAAACCTCTTAGTCTTCTAATGATGCAGAGCTGTAATTACAAATCCACAGAAAACACAAGGGGGGATATTCTTTCCTCACATTTGTTTTTCGGGGGAGCGTCAGAGGGGGAATATTGTCTTTTACAACAAAGCCCGATCATTACAGCCAAATGCTGTAACGCACAGCTGCGCGGAGGGAAAAACGTGGGATATACCGGGACGTGGCGTTTGCCTTAAAGCCGAATTCACGTCAAAAGAGAGCTTTTGCTTTTCCAGTCTGTTGGTTAATTTGCAATCAAGGGAGTGTGCCACTGTCCCCAAAGTGCTATTAATAATTACTTTTATGGTGCATTTTTGGAAGTCCTCGCCATCCCACTGAGCTGGGATCATTATTTACATTAATCCTAACTGCTTTTTAATTACACAACACAGGTGCTCGGAGGCAGCCTTCGTGTAACGATGGCACGGAGGCGCCGGAACATATGGAAAGGCTCCTCCCGCTAGGTAAGGGATTTGCGCATTGGTTCAGCATTGCTATAGATGAGTGCAGCTTGGAAATGGTTTAAGAATACTTGATGCCGGTGACAGCTGGGGGAAAGGCAATTTGGAACCGGGTCCTGCAAACCTTACTCACATGAGTAGACCCTAGCTAGCAGTCCTGTGCAAACATGCCGTCTTCTCAGCCATCAGAAAAAGGAAACGTGACAGGTTCCTACTAGGTGCAGGAGAGATGGAGGCAGCTGCCAGTGGAAAAATGGGCCCTTTCGAGCTGCAGCTGCTTGGAGCTGCCAACCTGAAAGGGCCAGCACCTGAAAGGCATGCTGGGAAAGACGCTCCTATTCTAGAGCAACCATGCACTAGGGCAGCGGTTCCCAAACTGTGGGTCGTGACCCCAAATGGGACCGTGCCATCAGCAGATGGGGTGGTGGCAATCCCTCCTGTCCGGAGGATGCCATTTTGCGTCGCACAGCGTGACCTCGCATGTAGGGTGCGTGCGAGGTCACTAGACACGGAGGATGCCATTTTGCTTCGCACAGCATGACCTCGCACGTAGGGTGCATGTGAGGTCACTAGATACGGAGGATGCCATTTTGCTCTTCCGAACGGCATTCTCCATGCAGTCTGGGGTCCCCAGGAAATACTTCATCCAAATAGGGTTTTGCCGGCAAAGATTGAGAACCAGAGAGATGGGGACCCGGACACAACCAGGGGAGCAGCTGTGTCTTCAGCCACCACTGTCCCACAGTCCTCATTGATAAGGAGGTCAACAGGACTACTCACTAGGGTGAGGGTTGCAGGACTGGCACAGGGCCGGATTTGGCAGCACAGCTAAATCTGACCGTGTAGCAGAAAGTCAAGCCACGCGTCCAGTTTATACAGTTTAATACATGTGAAACAAGATACATTTTTTCTGAGTAATGAATGCATAAATAACAGAAGATATACGTGAATGCATAAATATGAGGCGGCGTGGAACGGAAAAAAAAAGAAGAGAGAATTATTATTTTGCTGCTGCCGTCACCGTCGCGGCCGTCTGGCGCTCGATTTTACCCCGCACGCTCGCACGGTGTTGGTGTGGTTTATTGTTTTCATTAAGCAGCAGCAGCTTTCCATTGGCAGAGCCGTCGCATGGAGAAAGGGGTTTGGGATGGAGAGTGGGGGAGGAAAGAAGATTAAAAAAGGAAAAATAAAAATACGAGTTGGGGGTGTTAATAAATGACTTTAATTCTGCTAGTGGCTTCCTGTTGATCCTATGCCGCTAGTGAAAAGAGGCCTTTCCACATGGATTGAGAGTGCTAGTAGGCTTGTGTGGCTCCGTGTGTGTGTGTGTAGGGAAAAGGAACACAAAGAGTGCAAATGATACAATTACTGATCTCACCTTCTTTTCAAAGGCATTACGCTATGAAGAAAACAAATCGTTAGCTTAAATGCTTACAAAGAACATCATCTAAGACGACTCTTAAAACCTTTACATACTGTATCAATAATTTACTTTGACTGCAGTAAACAAAATACATTTCTTAAATAATTTACTATTTATTTGTTTTCTTTTTTCCTTTATCTCGTTGTAAATTTCTTTTTTTTTCCTTTTCTTTTTTAAACTCAAGAAGCTTTGCTTGTGCACATTAGTTCAGATTATTGCAACATTTAACCTGAATTCAGTAAAAGCAAAAAAAATAAAAAAAAATAAAAAAGGACAGTTTGTACAGACAAGAATGAATAACTTATTATTGCACTGGCTACAATTCAGTAGTGATTTGGTTATTTTTTTTCTTTAGAGTGGACATCCTCTAAAGTACCAAAGTAAAATATATGGAAAGAAAGAGAGACTTCAAAAAAGCATCAGCTGTGAATAGAAGCCAGCAGGATGATTGTGGAGGGAGAAAAGAGGAAGGAGAGAAAAGAAGAATGAAAGCAAAGAAAGAAGAGAAACATTTGGGGAAAAAAACCAGTCTTAATAATTCCTTCCACATAAAACCCAAGAAAACACCTCCTGTTTGGGGAGTCGGACGTAATGCAAAAAACAGTATCGCTTCTCTATAAAAATATGTGCATTATGAAGAGAGAGTTTTTTGTGGGTATTTTTTTGTGGTTTTTTTGTAGCTTTTGTATCTCACAAATACATTATTTCTATTTATATCACTGCCGATAGACAGACAATGTACAGCTCCCGTCTCCTGGGCACGTCTGCATACTGTGGCGTCTCCACACAATAAATGGTGCCGGTTTAAAAGTCGAGAACGGTTAAAAAACAAAAAGAAAACAAACGAACACAGCCCGAACCCAAATCAATGTGATTGAGGCCACCTGGGGAAAAAAAAAAAAAGCAACTCCATCTTCCCTTTAGAAAAGAAACACGCTTGCATATCCCCCTCCCCTGCCCTACACTTTGTGTCGTTTCTGTATTACTTTTTGCAAACCCTTCCCCCGACAGCGCTTAGGAGCGAGTGACTGGGGGGGAAGAAGAATCAGCCACGAACATGTGGCTTTGCAGTCCCTTCCGCACAGGGGTGCTGTTTCAAAACCACATCGGTGTCAAGCCCTTGAGACTTCCCTCTCCCGCCCCTACAAAGCTATACTGGTTCATCTATGTCTTCATCTGTTGTAACAGTCATAGGGACCAGTCCGTGCCGCCTTATGGGGCTCTTAGTAACGCCTAGAAGCTCTTTGTTTTTCTCAGGGTTGTTGCACTGAGTTTTTAAGTGATCCAGCTTTTTCAGTTCTAGCGCCGCGGTGTCTGGCTGGGAGTCCACGGACACCCCGCTGGAGGGCGCGCCCTGGCCGCTGTCCGAAAGGAGATCCGAGAGGCTGCTCGAGGAGCTGGGGTCGGACTGCTCGAAGGAGAAGTTTGGGATTGTCAGGTGCTCCCCTCGACACGTGGGCTGGACCCACCGTTCTGCTTTAGAAGCCTGCTCCCCGGGCTGATTGTCGGCCAGGTCCAAGGAGTCCCTGTACGCGGTGGATTCACATGACGGTGTCCTTCTCCTCAGCATGCTGTTCTCAGAGGCTTTGGTACGTGAAGCCGCGCTGCTTTCATCCTCCATGGGAGGATCTATAGAAATGCAAGGTGGGCTCATCTTCTTCTTCCTCCGAGCCCCGTGGATATACTCCGACTCAGACTGAACGTGGACAGGAGACCTTTGCTTCCCTTCCGCAGGCTGTTCCAAGCTACCATCTCCATTGTCAATGGAAGGGCAGATCTCGATGGAGTGCCTTCTTTGGTCGTCTGCCCAGTTGGGCTTGTCCAGGAACCCTTTAGTATCGACACTGTAAAACTTCTTCAAGTCTCTCTCTCTGCTGTTGCTCCCGGCCAGGCTGGCTGTGCTGCAGTTCTTGAGGGGGACCAGAGATGAAGCCGGGGAGATGAAAGGAGAGACCGAGCGGGTCCTGATTTCCAGCTGCTCTTGCCAGTCTTTTACCGAGCTGTTTATGTGGCTGACTTCTTCGTCAGCCAGGTCTGAGGATTCAAACAGAGAGTTCTCGGGGCTGGCTGGGTTGCTGTTTTGACTGGAAGGCCTGCTCGGAATACTGTGCTGGCTGTAAGTGTGCTTGCGGGTACGAACGCTCGAGCGTCGATGGTGTGAGGATGACGTTGGGGAATGTGGGGGAGTGCCCGGCTGGGAAAGTGGGCTAGGATGGAGCAAAGGTGGACCTAAGCTGCTCTGGGACTGCTTCTTCGGCTGCAGACTCTCGCTGGACTCGGCTTGCAGACTGTCCTTGGAATCTGTATTCTGCCCATCCAAGGAATCCGTTCTAATGGCCTCCTGCAATGCAAGCAGAGACAGATGGGACAAGAGCACAACGTTCTCTCAAGGGCGCTAACAAGACACGCTTTTAGCCGTGGACGTGGCATGTGACAGAATCAACTTATGCCCAGTGAGTTTCAGAGCTGGTAACATCACCACAGCTGCCACACTGACTAATTATCGTTAGTGGAGGTTCATTTGGTATAAGGTGGTAACAACTGTGCTAACAGACAGACCCATGGTGGGTAGGTCATATCTCAGGTATATTCCAGCCTTGCCTGTATGTGCAGGCTTCTGATCTTCCCAGGCCTTCTGAACCTTCCTGTTTTATCTGTAAATCAGCATAAAGTCCTGTACCAATACATGCTATCAAGTCTCATGCTACAGGCACCAGAGTCAGCTGGGGGTCAGGAAGGAATTTCTCTTCAGAGGACAATATTGCACTATTTGGTACATTATGCAAGCTACACAGCTTGGGTTTGAAGCATCTGCGCTTGGCCACTGTCAGAGCTAAGGTACCAAACCAGATGGAACATCGGTCTCTGTTCTAATATGAGTATAGTACTTCTTCACACAACACACAGTCAACCTGTGGAACTCGTTGCCAGGGGATGTTGTGAAGGCCAAAAGTATAACTGGGTTCAAAAAATAATTAGCTAAGTTCATGGAGGACATGTCCATCAGTGGCTATAGCCAAGATGGTGAGGGATGCAACCCCATCCTCTGGGCATGCATCTGACAAAGTGGGTATTCACCCACGAAAGCTTATGCTCCAATACATCTGTTAGTCTTAAAGGTGCCACAGGAATCTCTGTTGCTTTTTACAGATCCAGACTAACACGGCTACCCCTCTGATACTTCCCATCCTCTGAGTGTCCCTAAACTTCCAACTGCCAGAAACTGGAACTGGACAACAGGAGACGATTCTCTCAACAATTGCCCTGTTCTGTTAATTTGCTCTGAAGCACCTGGCACTGGTCACTGTCAGAAGACAGGACACTGGGCCTGCTGGACCATTGGTCTGACCCAGTGTGGCCATTCCATTGTTCTTATACAGAGTCAGTACTCTTTTATGGCACCACCATTAGCAAATACTGAAAGGCAATGCCTCGAGTAAAACACCAGCAGCTTTGACTAATACAATCCCAATCATTGACAGAGCGAGCCCATTAGGCCTCTTGCATGCAAAACGGGAAACCAGCTGAATGACTTTATGTCACCCAAGTGTATTTAGCCATACGGCACCTGAATTAGAAACATTCTGCTCTAAATCAGTCATTGCAAGCTCTGTTCTCTGTTCAACTAGAGCTATCAGTGTGCATCTGAGGCCTGGAGGTAGCCCAACAAACAACCTCCGCAATTATTTTGACTAATGGGGGGTTAACAGAAGCTTTGCACAACATGAAAGCATGTTTCTCAAATGCCCATTCAACACAGCCTCTCCGACATGGCCGATCTGAAATTGGAATCTGTCTGTGTGTACTGAGTCTGACATACTCAGGGCACTGAGACGGGAAATTGATTTGAAAAATACAAAATCATAAAGGCATCCAAACTGATAGGAAATGTTGCCAGGATTATATTGTGCTCAAATAGCTACTCTGTCCCATTCTGGTCTGCTCGCAGCCTTTGGAAAACTCCATTTGTTCTTGTTTTATAACGCTGTCACTCCAAAGATGATGAAGGGGAGGGAGGAAAAAGAAAGAGGGAAAAAGTCTGATGGGAGAGGAGAGTTCATCGCCTCCTACCTGTCTACACAGCAGCCTGTTGAGACTGGGAGATCGCGACGTGGACTGTGGAGAAAGGATCTTCCATGCGTCACAGCTGTCGCGGTGAGAAGATACAGCAGTCACCTGAAGCGACGCCCTGGGGACTCTCAGAGAGGAGCATGTTTCCATGGGCTGGGAACGGATGGAGGTGACAGACCCTACAGAAGGAGAGAGAACACTAGCCACGGCTGCCGGACAAGAGTTGTAACATGTGGGTTTGTGAGAGCTTTCGCTGCAGAACCAGGCGCCAAGAATTTCAAAGCACACAGACATGGGGTAAGGAAACACAAGTTAATTCAGTGACAAGCCAAATCAAGCCACACAATATCTCACGGGCAGAGTCGGAGTAGAGCCTAGGGGTCCTGAGTCCCGTTCTGCTCTAACCACTAGACCACACTACTTGGGTAGTGGAACTGTAGAACGCATCTGGATAAACACATCTCCTAGGTGGGCCTGTGAAAAGCTTGTGATTATTGTTTATTATTTGTATTACTGTTGCGTGTAGAAGCCCTAGTGACGGACCAGGACCCCAGTCTAAATGCACGTGGTTTTTCCAATGATAACTGTCTCATACGTGGGCCTGCCCTCTACTGCATACTGCTCAGTTGGTGTGTCCTAGGCCCTAAGCTGTTAGCAGAGACTCTTCGTCACTTCATTTGCTAGGGGCTTATTTGGGAGGGAGAGGGAGAGTGGGTTGAAGCTCCATACTTACAACCTCCGCATGTGGCTGTGGGTTGGATCTGAATAGGGAAGCGGCCTAGTTTCAGAGTTTGGATCAGATGGAGCCTAGCGGTTAGATCAGGATACTGTAAGTCAGGACACCTGGGCTCTATTCCTTGGGCTGCCAACGACTTGCTTACGGCCCCTTAACCATCTGTAAATTGGAGACACCACCACTTAAATGCCCAGAGGGGTGCTTCTGCGTGCCTTCATTCATGGTCCCATCCAGTACCTCGCGAAGTCAACGAGAGTTTCGCCATTACCTTTAGACCCAATGTAAGAGAAGAGCTTTGAAATCTTCAGCTAACGGTTACATAAGCTCAAAACATGATCTGTTGCTATGGTTACTGATTCAGGAGCTCCTGCTCAGCTGACCCTGGTCACACTTAACCAATTTGCTACCATTGCAGGGGATTCAGGCATCGGTCCGTCCTGTTCTCTGCCTGTGACACACAATAGTTTAGTCTCCTGAGGGCTGTAATATTTTGGTCTAATTCAGTGGTTGGCTTGGTGATGTTTAGTGGCCTATGATATTACAGGAGGTCAAACTAGACCAAGAGTGGTCAACCAGTGGCTCTGGAGCCACATGCGGCTCTTCAGAAGTTAATTTGCGGCTCCTTGTATAGGCACCGATTCCGGGGCTGGAGCTACAGGCGACGACTTTCCAATGTGGTGGTGGGGGGGAGGAGGGGTGCTCACGGCTCACTGCTCAACCCCTGGGTCTGCCACAGGCCCTGCCCCCACTCCACCCCTTCACGCCCCCTCCCCTGAGCCTGCCATGCCCTCACTCCTCCCCCTCACTGCCAGAGCCTCCTGCACGCCACGAAACAGCTGATCAGGAGGTGCGGGGAGGGAGAGGGAGGCGCTGATCGGTGGGGCTGCCGGTGGGCAGGAGGTGCTGGGAGCAGGGGGGAACTGATGGGGGCTGCTGACATATTACTGTGGCTTTTTGGCAATGTGCATTGGTAAATTCTGGCTCCTTCTCAGGCTCAGGTTGGCCACCCCTGCACTAGATGGTCTGACAGGTGGTCCCTTCTGGACTAAAACTCTATGACATCAACAACACAGAGACTGCTGAGCCTTCGCTCAGTGGCCCTTGATGAATATGCAGATATTCTCTCTGTCTGCACCTACAAGACAGTCCCTTTGAAACGCGACCCCCTAATCTCAGGTATCAACCTCGAGTCATTAGTTTCCCACTCACAGTTCCTGCTTCCCCAGCTCATTCTGCAAAGCAACCTCCTCCTCTCAACTTTTGCTGCTTTGCCAGAGTTTCCCCGTTTGTTTTAAGAATCGCCTGCTTTTTGGCAGCAGGATTTACTGTTCCTCATTAGCGCACGCGCCAGCGTCTATTTTTACATCACTGCTCCACATACAAACACAGTATCCATCACACTAAGGGATCTCACCCAGAGGTCAGTGACCTTGGACCTGTGACAAGACCCATTTAGACAGTCTGCAGTTGCCTCTTGGGTAGCTGATTGCGTTGAGAAAAATAGGCTTTTGGGGCCCTTTTTTTTGTGGGGGGTTGGACCTTTTCCCAGAATATGCACGGAATATTTTAATGAATTTTATCCATCCTCAGAGGGACTGAAAGAACCACGCATAGCTCTGTTTGCGGTCCTCAGCTCTGCAGTGTGGCAGGCGTTCCCATGACTGTCCTTCGCTCCTCCACAGCTCTGTGACTGCAAGGAAGTCATGACCCGTAGCCCCTCTGGCTAGACCCGTCCTGGGATCCCACAAAACTTTGCCAATACCCTTCAATTTTGGTTTGCACTTGCTAATCTAGTCCTCTTGGATAGGGACCATAAATACCCACTCCGGACGCACCGCTAACACCTTTCCAACGAGTTGGCTGACACCCTATTACCAATCTTTCCTTTCTTAGGCAAGCATTATGGCGGGGCTTTTGAAGCTGGTGGGCAAACCAAATAAACACAGTGAACATTTTCATGGCATTCCCCCCCCCACCATCTTTTCTTGGACTAGCCGTCTGATGGAAATTTTCCCAACTCGCTCTCCTAGACGAGAGACCAAGAAAGCCCTAAATTGCGGTATTCTGGAGAGCTGAATAAAACCAAAATCGCTCAGCATCTGTGTGTTTTTCATTTGTTTTCTTAATGAGTCAGGGAGCCGTTTATGGGGCCGAAAGAACACACGATCTGGCCACTTCATGGCATTTTTCCCCATCTAGTAACCAAACCACTAGAAGAAGAGCAGCTCTCGCTGATTCTGGTCTGATAACTGGCTTCCTAAGACCTCCAAAAAGCCCACAAAAAGGCATGAAACAAACACTAGTCCCAGCGTACACCCCCAGTAGGCTGATCAGCACAGCATGAGGGGACACTGGTAGGATTCGGTCACTGGAGGAGGGAAAATAGTCCCTCTGTGAGGCGTAGGGATATTTCTTGTGATTTTCTGAGGAATCCAGCTGGAAAAGGTTACAAAATAGTGGACCAGATTCTCCCCTCATGCCAGTTTTTCACTGACACCAGTGGAATTCTTCCTCGTTCACATCAGCGTCAGAGATCGGTGAGTCAGCCCCAGTCCGTCGGCAGTGAAATCCAACAACCACTCACTTTGCTTAGGCAAAGCTCTTGCTTTTCCCTTTCCAGGGCAGGTGGAACAACCATAAATACTGAACAGAGAACATTGAGCTGTGTCCAGAGCTTTTTAACAAACAGAGAGTTACTTTACCCGGAGAAATCAGAACAGATCGGCTAGTCCTGGCCAGCCCCACCAGGTAATCCCACCACCCATCTGTCCATGCCGTTCTTGCATTAAAATACTGTTGCGTCAGAGGAAGCCAGTCTGGATCAGTTCTTGGGAGCCAGAAAACAATAATTCAAGATGCACATGTTTTTAGGGAGATAGACATTCTTTCTCACTCCCATTCCCCTTTTAAACCAACCTGCAGGACAGGAATCACTGGGGAGAAAATGGAATCTTAGGGCAAAAATATTTGGATGTGGTTGTCTCAATGTGTTGTCAGAACCCCCATGTAGTTTCGGATTCCATAGAATCTACCACACAAAACTCATCACAGAGCTGTGCTATGCAATCTCAGTTTTTCCGAGGGGGAAAAATGGTTTCTAGCTTTATAACAAAAACCTTCCTAATGGGACCTAAATGTAATCTAGTAAAGTGACAGCTTCCGGAGTCTACAGACAGTCTGAAACTATAGCTCTGAGAAGTTGGAACTGCCCCATTCATCTCAATACTGTGTTGACTCTGAAAACTGATAATCGCAATACAAATGACACCCTTGTTAACTATTTCACTGCTGATCATATAAGAAGAAACATACAGATAATATGCTATTCCATGACACACAACCTTCACCCTGCAACCTCTCCGGTGCCCATTGGTCCCCTATCTAGACACGCAAACTTCCAGTTTCCTCCAGATAACTTCAACAAGGCAGTTATGCATTTTAAATACAAAATCCTACAGCACCCTGAAAATTCTAGACGTAGCATAAAATAAAGTAAATTTAGTAGCAAATGACATTTAAAAGGATTTATTCTGTACTGACTGCATTATTTGGCTTCCTATCACACCACCACATGAACTGATTCTGATTCCTTGCATAGTTCGCCTGACATCCTCCCAGTTCCTAGCAAATACAATATGAGGAGGAACAAAGAGCACAGAGAATGCATCCCCTCCCCGTGGTACCTCTTTGTGATTTGCAGGGATAGGTCTCCATCTCCACCTCATGGAGAGGGAACGGGGCCTTGGCTGGCATCACAGGGCGGAACATGTAGCTGTCGTTGGGCAAGGAGTGCATCCGGGACACTGAGATCTTGCGAACCGTTAGGAAGTTCTGAGGCTCTCTCTTTGCTCTCATGCAGGCAGCACCTTCCTGCAAATTAGCAAGAGAAGGAAAACTGGGTTATTCTGCACCCTGGCAGTGAGGCTGCAGTGATCTCCTTTTTGTTAGCTACCCTTGGAAACAGCACTGAGGCTTAAAACTCTAGGCAGATATGCCTCTCGCTTGATGTCTCTGGTGCCCCTGGGTAAAAGAAAGTTCCAGTGGGACGTGAAAGAGGCTTTACTCAGCACTGGCTCTATTGATAAGTAAATCACTCAAAATGTGTCTGAAATATAACAGAACAACAATTAACAATCAGCCAGGAAGCCACCACCTTGACACGCATCTGACATCACAGGAAACACAGATCATCATGGGAACGCACGAGAAAGAGGCTTTCCAAGTGGACAAGTTCTAATCTTTTATTGTGCCGTTAATTTAATAATAACTCGGAAAGTGTCCTGCAATTCTTAGGAATTCCCACAGTGATAAGCATTACCTACGTCTTAACCTACACCCCCAGCTCCGGGTCCAGTCTGAAGATAGATGGGTAAAATGGCCGCTCCCACTCAGAGACACTCAAACCCATGCTGACAAGCAGTGACAAGTCTCTGGTCATTGATTTATCATGCATATAAATACACATTGCTCACCTCCTGTAGATACACTAAGACCTCAGTCCTATGTGATGTGTATCCTATAGTCCATGCTGAGCCCCAGTGACTCTGCTACACATTGCAGGATCACGGCTTGATATTGCAAATATATATTTATATAACACCACTTGTACTCTGTCCTTATTTAGCAACTTTTATCCAAGGGACTTAAATTTCTTTACTTACCTAATTGTTATGCCACTCCCAGAGGGAAGAACTAAGACAAGTTTATGTGACTTGCCCAGGGTCATATAGTGAGTCAGTGTCGGAGGTGGGAGTTCTGACTCCCTGTTTTAACTACTAGACACGTTCCCTCACCATTTATTTAGTTATTTAAAATACAACTAATGACATCACTTTTCCTTTAATGTCAGCCTCCAAGAGGTTGCCTGAAAACATTTTCCCAGTTATGAATGTTAAATTAATTCATTTTACTTCCCAGCTGCAGGGTTTCCCTCAGTCATGCTAGAAAAGTCTGGGCTCAAGTCTCAAAGTTGAATTGTCCACATATCATTGAGGATCTGGTTAAATCTGTATTTTCCATATCCCCAGCTCATGAATTTTTCTCCTCTTAGGACAAATCCTTGAGACAACTTACTGTGCTTTTACGCTGTTGAACTTGGCTGAGAATACAGTGGATCAAGCAGCAATTATTTATGGGTAGCTGGCACCAGGAACAAAATACTGATTTGATCAACAGCGCTAGGGAACCCAGGCCTTCAGTTCTAATCTGTTAATGCATCAGGTTTGTGCCAATTCTGGCCAGAGCAGAGTCACTGTAGTTAATAATATAGCATGTGAACACCTGAGCTGCATGCATAAGGTCATTTACGAAGAAAAGTGCTGGCAAGAAAGGAGTCGTTTCCCTTTATCAATAGTTTTAAACAGTGGCTCATGAAGCCATTTTCTGAAGAATGGTCACAATATTGTCTATAGAAACTAAGCTCTTGTTTAAAATTCTTTAAAAAGGACTGTTGGCTGCAAAGAACACTTCCTAACGGAAAAGACTGCGATAACGGAGGCCATTGGGCACTGGGCCAATGCGTGACCTTTTCAATGGGAACAGAAGAGATCCATTTATAAGGAAGTTTTAAATATGAACGTATTAAATTTACACACCTGATATGTACTTTGGCCCAACCAGGGTGTAATGCCACTCTAAGAAATGGTGACGTCCGTTGACACTTGAACACAAGCTCCCTTTGTCTTCATATTTGTTTTTAACGTGTCTAGTTAGCACTCCGCTGGGTCTGGTCCAGTGCCCGCTGAAGTCAACCGGAGTCCCTCCATTGACTTCAGTGGGCCTTTGGAGCATGCTGGATAAGGGCCAGATTGAGGGTGAAATCCCGGCCCCATTGAAGTTAACAGCACAACTCCCACCAACTTCAATAGGGTTAGGATTTCACCCCAAGAGTTTACACTGCTGTCTGAGCTGTGACAGCAGCTCAGGTAGGCATACACACACGAGTGTCAATCCAGCGATCCCAGCTGGAAATGGAAGTGAAGGTGGGGTGACCCAGACCCTGGCACTGACGAGCAGTGTGAGTATGTACCCAGGGTTCTGAGCAAGCTTGTACAGCTTAAATCCATGCCACCGTGTCTTCATGAGACAGGGCAGTGTCCAGGTGCGCTGTCCCAGGAAGAGTCTGCCTCTGTGTGTACGTGTGTGTGAAATACCGTCCTGGCGCTCTGAATGCTGTGTGTGTGTGTGGTCGGTGGTATTGGGAGACCCCAGTGCTGCTGCCTGATCCCCTGCACAGCCAGAGGAGACAAAGGTATAATCTAGCCTTAAATAAAGAACATTAATGTTAGTTGCACACGCAGTGGCAGGGACGGGTAGATCACGTAGGGAACCTGTATGTAACCAGTGTGCCCCACCCATGCTTCCTACCCTTCACCGGCTCCCTGTCAGCTTAGCCTCTTCCCCAGTCCTAAACCGACTCCATGTTTTTTTAAACAAAAAGAAATACTCCACAAGCAAAGGAGACTGTGGCAGGAGACGTGGGCCTGGAGTTTGGAGCACGGTTCCTGCAAGCAAGCAATGGCAGAACTCCCCAGGGGGGCTCCTGGGAAGGCACATAAGTGGCTGTTGCTCTTTTTGTTCTCTCTCGCTTGTCCTGCTAAATAAATGTAGCTCACTCTCAGAGCTAGTTCAGCCACTTCCCACACAGATAACTCCAGGCTCCACAGTGAGGAAGGGAGGAGGTAAGCAAGAGCGAAAAACAAATACTCTTGCCTGTACATGCCAGAACCGGGAGCCACTTAAAATTCTCAAACACTTGCAGCTTAACAAGGTGACATTTTTTCTAACTCTCCTCCGAGCTAACAAGCTGTCTGCCCTAGGACCAGCCAGGACCTTATCCGCACAGCAGCAGGAACCCTCGACCTCTTGTGGTACACATTCAACGTGCCAATTATTGCCTCTCTTTGCAACATGCCCTTGCTGCATTCTCCCTTTGATGCAAATCAAAGCTTAGCTTCCAGGTGGCCAAGGTTAAAGGAGACAAGGAAGCAGAAGCCCTGCAGAGAGCAAGAGATGCTTCTCGGAGTCGCTTTTCTTCATACAGATTGTTTCCTGCCTTACCCACTGAAAACTCACCCTCCAATCAATAACTCAGTCTTAGCCCAGAACTTGCTCGGAGATGCCACTGATCCAGAGATTTCCAGAGATGTTTGCCACTTGCCTTTTTTGTCACTCTAATTACAGACATCAGTAGAGCAGTGAACGTAGAGACAGCATGGTCCTAATGAGGCCAGATGGCTTGATTTGGGGAGGTCCATGCAAGTCTAGACTTGGGGTTTCCCATGCCGTGTGGTGTTATGTCTCAAAACATCGTCATGTTGCGAGGCTGCCATAACACGGCAATTGTCACACATGATCCTAAGGCACCTGTTACAAATGGTGTTTGGGTCCCTTTTCCACGGCCACTCATTAACAATTCCAAATGACAGGAGCAAACCCAATAGCCTACTGATTTAAGATTGAGAGAAGAGAGAGTTCTGGCCATTTGGCTAAGAGCCCAGAATTTCACAGCCCTCAATCAGCTGAAAGTCTGGGCAAAGACTAACTCTCTTTGAAACAGGTATACACTTCAATGTTGTTCCAGTGGGAGGGAGTTCCAGAGGTGCAGGACCCATGAGAAAGATGTCCTGCAATCACCCTGGCATTAGCGACTCCCAGGATGCCAGAGGGTCAGAGACGGAGAGGCAGAGTTTAAGGTAATCTAGGCCCAGAGTTAGCAGACAGCACCATCCCTGGTCATGGGTGCTGAAGGGGTCTAGAGCTAGTCCTGCTTTGGGGTTAAGAAGAGCTCTCATCTGGTACAGGACCCAGCCTGAACACTGTTTTGAAAGACGATTAGAAGCAAGAAGGGTCAGTGTGGGAAAACACCTCCCCCCTTATATCCCACAAAGGTCATTTCAGTTGCAAAACACAGGAATGGCTCTCAACAGCAATAGATTCACTCCTGCCTTTCTTGTTGCACGACCTCACCCAGGGATGTCCACGGGTCACTTCCCCAAGACACACTGAAACGTGGCCATTTCCTATACTGTCAGTTACCCGCTGAGAGCCCATCATAAGATGAGGTGCAACCAATCAATCATGGAGTAGTTGTGGAGTTTTTCTGTTATGTCCCTTTTCTATGCCAGGGCCCAGATTGTTACGTACCATGTGTTGCTTTTGTTGTGCCATTCCACCTTCTCAGCACAGATTTAAAGAGTTCCCAGTAATTGCAAGAAAATCAATTTCGGCATTCAACCAAAAGCAGGAAATTGATAGAAATCTCTACCTGCTGCCCCCCTCCAGCTTAACCAAGAAAATATGCTCACGTGAGCCGCACAGTGGAAACTGCCTGCCAGGTCGAAAATCCACAGGTTACCAGCTGACCGACTTGAAAAATCAAAGCCAATTTTAACAGCTGTGGATGATCTATGTCGCGTCCATATCGAGGCAGTGGGGAGCAGCTTTTCCATGCGTGAGACACATCACGGTGTTACTTGCAGGACTCACTGTTTATTTAACAATCTATCCCCCCCTCTGTCTAATAAGTGCAGGGCTCTCTTGGCTAAAAAGAGCACGTCACACGCAATCCATGCAGGCTCCTTGGCCTGCCCCAGCGGAATGATTTAGAACGTGCCCAGCTTCAGCAGATGCAAAGGCAGCATGGAAGACAGAGGACGGAAACAGGCTGTTCTAGCTGTAAAGTGACAGGAAGAGGACAATGCTAGGCGGACATGACTACACCATCAGCCAGCTGCACAGCACTAAAGCATGATGGCACAACGCAGAAGCAACGGCCCGTCGTTCATTCACCTCTGACTCGCGGCCTGGGGTTTTGTGGGAAGGTGTCAGGACATGGTGGTGAGGAACAGAGCGGAAGGACGTGTTTTCCATCTGGGGAGTCTCTCTGCCCTCCAGCGGGTCTGAGTCTGGGATGGCTAAAGACACGTTCTCACAGCTCAGTGCCTCCTTCGGGGACAAAATTAGGAAGATAAAAGGTATCAGTAGCGGGGCAAGGATGGGGTTCACACTTCAACCCTGCGCTCACACACGCTCTCCCCACACCTGCCCCATCCGTGTGAAACGGGAAGGAAGAGAAAAGGAAGGCAGAAAAGGGTCCAAATGGCAAGAAAGTCTGGAGTGTCTTATTACCTCTTGCAAAGGCATCTGTCCCATCATGCCCAGACACTGTAAAAGCCCCTTCCACTCCAGGTGTGAGAGTCTCCTGCCCCGTTACCCTAAGAACAGTATTTCCTTGAACTCCACACCCCCTTGCCCTGTAGCAGCTTGAGGAACTCTGACCGACTCCTCCCGATCCCTCCGGGAGCTCCCCAGATAATGCCCATTGGAGGAGCAGCTCCGCCAGCCTTGAGCAGGCACTGCCCCCTGGGCCTGGCCAACTCCACTAACTCACACGGAAGGGCTGGGCTCTCACCACCCTTTCCACGTTTGGACAGCCCAGCACCAGGGGCATTTCTAGCAGGGAACAGCGGCTCGACTCCAAACTATACTGTGTCTGGGCTCTGCCTGGGGGTTGAGGAGGCTCCTTGGATCATTCCTTCCCTGCTGTACAGTGCAGCCAGAGTGGACTATAAACATCTAATCCCATGTGCCACTAGCCTGGTTTCCGCGATATTGGGAATGGGACCATTGGCCCCAGGGGTTTCATATCTCCTAGGTGTGCATGTAACCCAGCCCAGGGCAAAGTTACTGAATGTCAGAGAACCTAGCTAAATGGGGAGCCAAATACCACACCAGATGGACACGGTAATCCAGTTAGGGTTCCGAGGGCTGTAATGGGTGGGGGTTAAAGCATTAGCCTGCAACTTCTTGACCTGGATTCAGACAGGCCTCTGGCCTATTCCTGTAGGTACCTGGAGCAGGAACTCCATGAGGCATCTGTTCCAACCTGAGGCACCTGAGATGTAGGTCACGGTGGGAACTCACCCTGCTAACACCATGCCGTATGGAGGGTTTTCCAGCTGATGGAAGGGTTTTTTACCAATACACTGAACAACATGGTAAGTCTGCTTCGCTGGCACTGTACTACTGGCTAGTCACAAATAATTGGATGGCCATCAATTTATTCATGGAAATGTTTTTGACGCCTGGAAGTTATACACATTTACACACTGACAATTAGTCATGTGAAAACCCCTCCCAGGAAACATTTGATTGGTTATTTCCCAGTTGTCATTCTAAAAAGTTTTAGCTGTCCAATCACGCACCATGAGCAGGTGAGATGAGCAGTTTTGGGAACAACCCACGGGCTGCAATTTGTTCAGTGACTATTGACAGATCATGACCACATTTATAAAAAGTGTGATCAGTCTGTGTTCAATGTGTGACCAGAACAGAGAGCTCAAAGCCCAAGGAGAAATTCGACCAATTCTATTGTGCTTCATTTGCCGGTAGAAACTTTTATTAACTCTAGATTCAAAATGCTGTCTCCCCTGCTACTGTCTAACCAAGTTACTTTTTATCTGTCTTGTTAGAGTCTGAGGGATAAAAAAAATACTATTTAGTCTAAAATCCCCTGTTGATTTTATGGTAGATTAATTTTTCATGATATGAGCAAAGCAAGCCTGTATTTTTCTCTTTTCAATATACTGTCTGCCATGAGATGGGACAAATCTCACCCCCCTCCTGCCTAAATTTTGATTGCCCTGTTTTTCTGGAGGGTAAATAGGAGTCAAAGAGTTCAAAGTGCCGCTTGCTTGGGAGCTGGGGATATTTCCACACTCACCAAGTTGGCATCAGCTGTTTGCTGTGGACTTTGAAAAGGCCCAGGACCAAATTCAGCCTGGCTTAAGCAGAGCATAAGTCCTGCTGAAGTCAGTGAGAGTTGCGAGAGCTTCGGTCAGAACTGGATTTGCGCCCTAATGTCAAGCATGGTGGTTTTCAAACTGGAGCACAACCCCCACTGAATTTCAAGTGATTCGGGCACCTCACTCCGATCGGCTCCTTTGTAAATCCTGCCAAGAGGCTGATGTGCTAAGACTCAAAATAACCTGAGCTGGATTTCTGCACCTGCATGGAAGAATGTCCTGCCATCCGCTTAGCCCACGAACTGGGATTGCTCAGGGCAAAGTCTCCTATGCTACCAACGGCCCTGCAGCTGCTGTTCACGATAAAATGACGTACAAAGAGGGGAGTGGTGCATATAAAATGCGACTCGGGCTGTTACTTCTCTGAGCCCAAATTCACCAGGGATGCTCCTCCACTGCTGAGGCCTACTAGAAATGGATGTTAAAACTCCCCCTGGAATGCTGTGTGGTGAAAGGTCAGATGCAGAGGGCAAAGAGCCAGATTCCCCTTCATCCTGGGGAGCCTCTCAACTTGTCGGAAGACTTGGAGATGGGGGTGGAAACTACTCCCAAGCGCGAAGTTCCTGGGGGACACGGGAAAAGCTGCCTTCCTTTTGAACTGCCTCGTGGCACGTCCCTTTAGCTTGATATAACTGGGGTTCTGACCAGGGCCGCCCGGGGGGGGGCAAGTGGGGCAATTTGCCCCAGGCCCCGGGCCCCACAGGGGCCCCCACGAGAGCTTTTCGGGGCCCCTGGAGCGGGGTCCTTCACTCGCTCCGGGGCCCCCAGAAAACTCTCGTGGGGCCCGGGCCCCCGGAGCTTCTTCCGCTCAAGGTCTTCGGCGGCAATTCGGCGGCAGGGGGGTCCTTCTGCCCCAGGACCCGCCGCCAAAGTGCCGGGTCTTTGGCGGCAATTCAGCGGTGGGGGCCTCCCGCCGCCGAAGACCCCAGGCCCCCTGAATCCTCTGGGCGGCCCTGGTTCTGACAGACTCTGGAGCCTCTTCTGCTCAACAGATCCTGACCAGAAGCTCCCTGCCCCGCTCATTAGAAGATACCATAGGCCTTGAGTCAATCATTACCAGGGCTTGATGTTTCACTCGCATGGGGGACTCTGGCTTCATGGCCTCCTGGCTCCCGTAGGGGGCCCTGACGTCCGAAGCAGAGGTGCCACTTCCACCCCCGCTGTTGGCCGGGGTGCTCCCTCCTCTGGACATTTCTAGCTCTATCTCCGCGTCCATCTCCGCGTCCTCCTTGGCTTCCTTGTTGCTCTCCTCCAGGTGCTTCATCAGCACGGCCACCACCACGTTGACGAGGACAAACTGGGCGATGAGGACGAAGGTGACGAAGTAGACGGGGGAGATGATGGGCAGGTAACTCAGGCAGTGCTTGTCCTCCTTGGTGCATTCCCGCAGCGTGTCCTGAGATTCAGAGAGAGGGAGGGAGGGAGGGCTTTGAAGCAGACTGAACTTTCCTAACAAGCATTAAACCACAGACAGACTCCAAAGCTGTTCAGAACTGTGCAGCTAATGGGAAGATTATTGCAGACACAGGCTGAGGACTCAGCACTCCATATGCAGGGTGGAGTTTTAGCTCCTTTTCTTTTGTACTGACGTTAGGGACACACCAATATGCCCCAGACACCCAGCTGAACTTCTGCAGTAAACAGAATAGAGATGGGGTAAGTGGGTGCAGTGGGATCAGCTGTCTTAGGCCACAACCCCGCCACATGAGCTAAATTGGGAGCTCTGGTATCTTTTAGAAGCACAGGGCCTGTGCCACACGATTGATTCCTCCCATAGAGGGCAGTGGTGTAAACTCACACTGGTCAGTTCCGTGGCGGAAAGGGGGCAGAGAACAGCTGGAGCGTGGAGAAGCTGGCAGCAGCATGGCCAGAGAGCACACGTACCTTCATGATCCCATTCCAGTTGTCCCCAGTCGACACCCTGAAGAGGGTGAGAAAGGCCATGCCGAAGTTGGTGAAGGTTGCGTGCCGGCTCAGACCTTCGCAGGGATTGTCTTCGCTGCAGTCTGCACAGAACAGAAGCAAAAGCAACACAATGAAGACAGTTCTTAACAGGGCTGGTTTACAAACAGCTCCAACTGACAATACAGCAGTGTGGCCAAGCAGCTACAGCACAGGCTGGAGACGCAGGAAACCTGGGTTCTAGTCTCAGCTCTGCCCTTGGCCTGCTGTGTGACCATGGGAAAATTGCTTCCTTGCTTTGTGCCTCAGTTTCCCCATCAGTACAATGGGGATAAATGATACTGACCGTGCTTTGGGATCTACTCATTAAAGATTTTATCTAAGAGCTAGGTATTATTATTATTTAGTGCTTTGCCAACTTCATTGTCAAGGTGGAGGGGAGGGAAAGAGCTTTGGAAGCATGGGTTAATAGTGCTGCAGGGTGCGGGAGTTACAAGAGGAAGATGAACCATATGGGTTTCATCTGTAGGGGCATCTCCATTGCCACACCCCTACCTTCACTAAGCTTCTTGGGACTTTACCCTACATGGAGTGTTTCTTTCTTTCATTCAATTCCATGATTTCATCTTGTACAGGATGTTGTTACGGTTTGTATCACCGGGACCCCCGCTGTGCTAGGCGCTGTACAAGCAGGACACAAAGATGGCATCTGCCCCAAGGAGCTTACAATCTGCAGCCTTGGAATCAGAGCCTAGCTTTGTGGGTGCTCCTGGAGCTCAGAAGGGCACGTTCACGTGCCCCCGGATGTTGTCCGTAGCTCATAGTTGCAGCGCAAGCCGATCGTCGGGGACGGTTCTACCTTCCTCTGTTCTCAGAGGCAACAAGCTCTTTTGCAGCAGATTTTCCCCTCACCCTAATCTCCCCCAAGCAATCGCCCTGGTTTGGAGATCCAACATTTCTGTCGCACTCTAGTCAGTGTGGCCTTCACCTCAGTCTCTCCATCTCCACAAAGGGGGATAAAGATACTGCCCCCTTGTGTAAGGAGCTATGAGCTCTACTGGTGAAACGTGCTATGGAAGAGCCGAGTCTATGACTAGGAGTAGTCCGGCTTGCTGGGCACGTGTGTAAAATCTCTGAAGACCTCCTGCAGATTAAGTAACTTGCCTTCGGTACAAACCTGATTGCATTTTCGCTCCCTCCACCCCCCACTTAACAGGCAGTGCTAACTATATACCACGCTGAAAATGAAGTGGAAAGAAGTAAGAACGTGTAAGCTAACTCTCCACAAATGGCTACGAACACTACTTTCCCTCTTTGCCGCTCTGCACCGTCTACTTGACTATTACTCTCTCCATTGTGTTCATTATCTTGTTTTATTTTTTTTAAACAGAGCACATTTCCCATAAGGGATATTTTACTGGAATAACATGAGCAATTTTGCTATTTTTTTCCCTGAGATTTAATATCCTAATGAATGTAAATTGCACACACCAAACATCCCCTTGTACATAAAACACAGGCTCATTAAGTTTTCATTAGGACAGGCAGCAATCCTTCTTGCAAGAGCCTTTCATTATTAGTCATTTATTTCTGAAGTGCATTAAAAAAAAAAAAAAAAAAAAGCCCGGCCACCAACCTCAGTGAGGAGGGAGCTGGGCTTTTTTGTGGCAGACATGGACCAGCTGTGCTTGAGAAAAGGAAAATCAAACTGTTCCCAATAAAAGTCAGGAAGTGGAAGTGGTCTGCTGGCTGGCTGGGTGCTCGTCACAGCTGGGATCAAGTCTCAATCTCCAACCACACACAGCAATTGTTTATTGCACAGGGCTGGCATGGAGCGTGCATAGAAACACAGCATGGATTTAGAGCTGCAGAGAGGGCTGCATAGTCTTTAAGGTATTCAGGTATCTTCTGTCTAAGGATAGGTGAATAAATACTGCCACTACCAGAGATACCTGGCACGGGAATCACCACATTTTCAATGCTGCTCTCTGGAGAGTTGCTGCACAAGCATAGATGTTGTAATGCACTGATCTGCGACCTAGGAGACCTGGGTTCTATTAGTGACTCTGCCACATGCGGACTGTGTGACGAGTCACTTACCTGCTCTGGGCCTCAGTTTTTCCAGCTGTAAAATGGGAATATAAAAATATTCCTTTTGTCTGTCTTGTCTATTTAAATTGGAAACCCTTCCAGGCAGTGACCCTCTTCACTTTGTATGTGTCCGGCATCTAGCACAAGGGGGCCTGGATCTCAGGGGATCCCTAGCTGCTACCGTAATACCATTTTTTAAAAAAACAACCGTCATTTAGACATATCAGTAGAGAGCAATGATGCGAATGATCACATAACTCCCCAAGAGGCATTGTCTAATAGCTAAAACATGGGACTTGGAGTCAGAAGACTTAGGGATCCTTTCACAGCTGTGCCAGTGACTTGTCGGGTGACCTTGGGAAAGTCACTTCCCTTCTCTGTGCCTCAGTTTCCCCCTCTGTAAAATGGAGCTACTAACACTTTCTGATCTCCCAGTCAGGATTATGGGGAATACATATATGTAAAGTACATTGAAATCCATACACTGAAAAGCATCACAGCAGTGCAAAATACGTAACAGCATCATTAACTGCATAGCTTTCTGAAGCTCCTGCTGTTTCATATAAATACCACAGTCGGGCCCTAAGCACGGTTGTAACCCTATCAAGCCCATCTGAAAATGATCAGCCCCGCCTCTCCATCCCTACGGGCTGAGGAAGCAGCTGCTTTGGACGTTTCTGAAGCTTTGTTAGAATCACAACATGCAAAAGTGAGTCCTAAATCAAAGCTTTCAAGGCTTGCCAAGCAATGTGTGTGGGACTCCCAATCGGTGACTGTGATACCGAGGGTACACTCTGGATGTGACTCTGACACTTTGTCCCCTGGCCCTGTCACACTGGAAAGAGGACAGTGCTGTGGAGCTGGCTAGGAGACAGTCTCTCTGTTGCGTTCCTGGACTTGCTTAATGGAAGGCTGGTGATGCCCCTAGATGGGTTGTAACCTGTGAGGATTGAACATGGGGCCTAAAAGCCTGCACGCTTCTAAAAGCATGGGCTTTACCTCCTGAGCTAAAAGATGCAGCGCTGTTAGCATGAAGCAAACACCTGACTCATAGGGTATGTCGACATTGCAGCTGGGAGCATGTGTCCCAACCCAGGCAGACAGACATGTGCTAGCTCTGCTCACGCTAGCATGCTAAATAGCGGGGATATCATAGACTCATAGAATATCAGGGTTGGAAGGGACCTCAGGAGGTCATCTAGTCCCACCCCCTGCTCAAAGCAGGGCCAATTCCCAACTAAATCATCCCAGCCAGGGCTTTGTCAAGCCAGGCCTTAAAAACCTCTAAGGAAGGAGATTCCACCACCTCTCTAGGTAACGCATTCCAGTGCTTCACCACCCTCCTAGTGAAATAGTGTTTCCTAATATCCAACCTAGACCTCCCCCACTGCAACTTGAGACCATTGCTTCTTGTTCTGTCAGCAACTCATGGGTAGCAGCCTGACTTACCTGCCCGAGTATAAACCCTGGACCCCATGGTATATACTTGGGTGGCTCGCCTACGCCGTCCCCATGGCTACTTTGCTATTTGTAGCAAGCTAGCATGCGGGTGTGTCTGTCTACCCGAGCTGGGAAACATGCTTCCAGCTGCAGCGATCACGGACCCACAGACCTCTATGTGGTCCATCCAGTAGAGGGAGCCAGAGAGCCACATTGTGAAAACGTTATGTCTACACTGCAGTCAGAAGGGTGACTGGCGCATGTGCGGACACGCCCGAGCTAGCTCAACTCTAGCCAGCTTCAATAACAATAGCAGCAAAGCCACAACAGCGTGAGCTAGCTTCTCGAGGGGCCCAGGCGGTGTTGTATAACCCGTGCTGCCACAGCTTCACTACTCTTGTGATTTGAGTTCGTTCAATCAAAACTAGGTGCTGCAGTTACACCTCTGATCGCAGTGTCTCCTGAACTTGGTCAACAAGATAGGGTGAGCAGACAGCAAGTGTGAAAAATCAGGACAGAGGGTGGGGGGTAATAGGAGCCTATATAAGAAAAAGCCCCAAATATCGGGACTGTCCCTATAAAATAGGGACATCTGGCCACCCTACAACAAGAGCTGGTCGGGAACGGGGAAGTCACCGACCAGGATAGCGAAGGGGGGTATTCTCTCTTCCCAGGAAGCTGGGAGCAAAGCAGGACTATGCTGCCTTTCCTGTCTAACGCCTCCTGCTCTTCTTCTGGACGGCAGCACGTATGTGACTAGTTAGCCATTTCTTCTGCAGTGTCAGAGACCTCCCTTGAGCAGGGTAAATAAACGATGTCGGTGGCGTAAGTCGCTAAGACGGCTGATGCTTTGTGATGACTGAGAAAGGGGGAAATGGCTCTTAGAGAACAATCTATAAACAAGACAGAATCCCAAAACGTATCGGAAAAGGAAATAATTAAGGGCAGCGGAAGATCTGAAGAGCGAGAGGTTCACTGTGGTGCTACTCCAACATAAACCTGGTTCTAAGCCAACTCTGTAAGCAGCGAACTTCCGCCTTAGTGACTCTATCCCTGCAAGATTATTATATTTAGGCAGTAAACAGTTCCTCTGCAGCTGGAAGCAGGGTCAGAACTCTCTGCGTGTGTGTATGTGTGGTGTGGAAAGGGTCTGTGTTACATCCTCATGTGTCAGCTGTGACCCCAAGATCAAGAGAAAGCTTTAATCTTCAGAGCTACAGAGCCATAAAGGACCAGAGAGAGAGAGGGAGAAAACAAAGGAAACGGAGAGAGACAAATAAATATCGACTGGATGAAATAAACAGTGTCAAGCACATTACTCACCTAGCTTTCCAAACAGCTCCACTCCCAGGGCAGCATAGATAAAAAACAGGAGCATAAAAAGTAGGCCAAGGTTCCCTACCTACATAAGAAGAAAGCAGAACAAGCGTCAGGCAAGTTGAGGTCACAACCATAATTGCTCCATTACATTTTAAATACAAGCAAAAAAAAAAAAAAGGGAAACAAAATGGCCAGTGGTTAATCGTTGGGCCGCTCTCTAGAGAAGCCTTCCGGGTACCCTCTCTCTTTCAGGTGGTTTTGTCCACTTCAGCCACCCCCACCCACAGGTGTTTTGTGTCTTAGCTACTGTCGGTGTCTGTGTAGGACCCTCCTACCCCCACCTGCTCAGTGTGCTGCTTTAGGGCCCAACTCCACCAAGCACAGAATGGGACTTAAGCATGTGCTTTTGGTTCAGCATGTGCTGAAGTGCTGGGCTGAATCGGGGCCTTGGTTTGGATTTTTAGCTCTTTCGTGGTTTGATAAAGTTTATTTTATGGTGATTAAGGGCAAGAGTTTCAAAAATAAGACACTGAAGTGAGGCGCCTCAATTCCTATGCAGGCACCTGCCTTATTTCAAAAGCTCCCTCTGACCCCAGGGGAGGGTCAACAGTGACCTTTAATGTTTCCTGGCTGTGTCCTGTTATTGCAATCAGTGGGTTAAATCGCCAGCCAATGGGTAAAACCCTCCTGGTTAAATCTCATTTGCAGCATTTCTTCTAATGGAAAATAAAAAACCAGGGCCCCCAGCCTAAGCAAGCGGTCTGAGAATCCAGCTTTGGATTTCATTGCCAACTGAGAATGGGCAGGGTCCCTATCTCTTCCTCAAGAAGAAACACAGACCCTGAATCGGTGTCCAAACTTATACCTGTCCTGTTCCCGGGTTTAACTGGTAACTCAGACTCAAAAGGATTCCTACCTGAGCTTGGCTGTTCTTGGGGCTTCCCCACAAGATCTTCCATTGCAAGTTCCCTCTGGGCTTGCTGGAGCTCACTGAACCCATCTGTAAGTGTGACTTAGTAGGAACTACCCTGAATCTTAATGCACACGAAGCCTTAAAAATTGCTCTGTATTTCCTAGATCGGTTTTATATATAGGATTTTTTATATTTTATAGATTGGTTATAAGATGGCAGATTCTTAATAATTTTTCACGGCTCTGCTGCTGTTATTAATTATGGTGCTTAAAAGTGTGCTAGGTACCACAAAACAGGAAAAAGAGGCAGCCCCTGGCTTACCCAGCTCAGAGTCTAAGTAGAGACATGATGTGATGATGGAAAACAAAGCAGAGGTAGGGAAGGGGAATAAGGAAGAGGGTTACAAATCCAAGGCTAGGTCTACATTACCCGCCTGAATCAGCGGGTAGAAATCAATCTCTCGGGGATCGAATTATCGAGTCTCGTCGGGACGCGACAATCGATCCCCAAATCAATGCTCTTACTCCACCAGCGGAGGTGGGAGTAAGCGCCGTCGACGGGGAGCCGCGGAGGTCGATTTTGCCGCCGTCCTCACAGCGGGGTAAGTCGGCTCCGATAGGTCGAATTCAGCTACGCTATTCGCGTAGCTGAATTTGCGTATCTTAAATCGACCCCCCCCTGTAGTGAAGACCTGCCCTAAGATAGCCTACTGGTAGTTCCCATCTTGGTATCCTACCCCTCCATATACATATCGGCCTGTAGCTTCAGTGATGTGTCAATGGAAAGATGAATAACAGTGTTCCTCACAAACACCAGAACTGCAGCTCGGAAAATCTCCCAGTGTAATTCCAGCGCAATTAGCCAAGTCATGTTTTGTGGTCACCAGTTTATGAGCTTTGAAGATGACATGTGTGGATATTATCTCTAACAGCGAGCCCTGGCTTCACTACCCCAACGACACCCGGCTCGCAAAAGAGGAGAGCCAAGAAACAGCTCGACTCCAGCCGAGACTTTGCCAGTAAAAACTGCCTGATGTGGCCGCGCAGCCTTCCCGACGTGCAGAGATGTGTCTGGCTGATGGCTGCGCATGGTGAGCAATGAACTCAGCAGCTCTCCCCCTTACTCCTGAGCTTGTCTGTGGGTTACGTCACGGCGCTGTGTTAAACAGGAGCGTGCCTCAAGCTATTGGAAAGAGGGGCTTCGGGGATCCATTGCCCCTGCAGATGCTGAAGTCTGAAGAAGAAATCAGAGGCCCATTCCAGCTGAGGAGGTGGGGGAGAGAGGGAGAGGGGAAGTTGGCCAAAGAAAACTGCAGAACAGCATAGGAGGGGCACTGTGTACATGGCCTTGGGTGAGTCATTTCACCTCTGTAACTAAACATACCCGTCTGCAGTCCCTTTGTCGGGAGGTAATTGAGGTCAGCCCAGCACTCGGGAGAGCCAGAGAGGACAGGCACTAGAGAAGGGCTAAATATGTTGTTGTGATGAACAAGGCAGGTGAGATCGCGTCCAGAAACTTTTCTACAGCAGGCAGGGCCTGGGATGCCTTCACTGGGCTCTCCAGGAGCAACAGACACCCGTGATCCAGCTAATCTTCTAACAACAGCCAGCAATCATTGGCCTGGCAGCCAGCGACCTGAGGCAGGGTTACTGACGGCGGTTCTGCCCTGGCAGTTCAGCACAGGCTCTGTTTAGCCGCCGGCCTCCCCCTGACCTGTGCTGGGCCTGTCTGAACCCAGTGTAAAAAGCAACAAATAACCCACCCGTCTGCCCCCGCTGGCAGCCAGTGCGTCATCAGTCATTCGCTGCGGCTCCAATGTCAATGGGCAGAGGCCACGCGCTGCCAGGGAGCAGTCAGGGTGGGGAGTAGCCCGGGGAAGGGAAGCCCCAGGAGGCTGTCTTGTGGAGCTGCTCCCTCTGAAACAAACGGGGGATGCAGCCACAGAGCCCGCAGATCAGGGGCAGGAGAGGGCCATCTGTTCTCCCCCCGGATTCTCTCTCCCCAGCAGCCTGGTCCCACCTCCCTAGCTGGGGAACATCTCGGAGAGGGACTTTGCTGGGGACAGAGAGGCTCCCAGACAGGGTAATTCAGCCTAAACTTGCCTGGCCTTTTCAGTGGATTCCCCATGGGGCTATGGGGGACAGTCCGCAGAGCGCACACATCCCCCTGACTGGTCCCTTCCCCAGCGTGGGGCTGGAGGACAGGGAGCGGGATGCTGCTGTTCCACACAGTCAAGGGAGACCCAAGCACGGATGGCTCTGGCAGGTCACTTGACACCCTATTCGCCTCCCATTTGTATCTCCAACCACTGGGAGCCTTGAACTAACACGCTAAGGGTGAGCTGCGAGGGGGAAATCCAGCAGCTTTCCTGAGAACATCCAGGAGGACTCCATAGAACTGAGTACATCCCCCAATGGCATGGGCTTAGCATGCATTGTGATGGATGGCTTGCGGCCTCGCTCTGCTTTGGATTCTCAGGACATCACCGTCCTTAGTACTGTAGTGAGGGGCGTCTTTTTGTTCCAGCTATTCGATTTAATCAAATCTAGTTGCTGTGGTAGCTAAGCACCAGTGGGCTGGGGATCAGGATTCTGGGTTCCCAGCGGTGCCACAGACCTTTTGATGACCTTAAACCGCTGTGTGCCTCAGTTTCCCCACCCACAGAACGAGGATACAGCTGCGCGCTACCTCACAGGAGTTTTCGGAGGCTGTTTTCATTAAAGGCTCAGCTGTGCCCTGAAGGTGCAGCCCTGCACTGGGCGCCATGGGGAGGCCCAGTGCCTCCCAGGCAGCGCAGAGGCTGTGCTGAGGTGGCAGCGTTGTCTCCTCTGAGCTGGGCCCACCCTGTTGGTGAAAGGATGTCAAGGCTGAGACTCATGCCCGTATTCTGCTCCCTCCGAGGCCACTGACTTGCTGTATGAACATGGAGCAAGTGGGTCTTATAACCTCTCTCTGGGCCTGATCCAAGGCCCAGTGACGTCAAAGGGTGGTCTCATGATGCCTTCAATGGGCTGTGGATTAGGCCCGTTGTGTGTCAGTTCCCCCTCTGTATCTAACGGGGTGACTGGTACGAAGCACTTTGGGAGAGACAGATGGAAAGTGCTCCAGAAGCGCGAATATGATCGTTATTAGAGCAGGATGCTATAGACTCATAGACTCATAGACTTTAAGGTCAGAAGGGACCATTATGATCATCTGGTCTGACCTCCTGCATGATGCAGGCCACAAAGCCGACCCTACCCTTTCCCTTGACTCTGCTGTTGAAGTCCCCAAATCCTGTAGCTATCTCCCGGCCCACAGCTGACAGGACGTAGAGTCAAAACCAAGCCCTACAGAGCGTTGTGACTGACCTCCTCCTCTCCACCCTCTGCCGGTCAGCTCCATGAGAGGCATTCAAGGGCCTCCTCTCTCCTGCTCCTGAAACCTGCTTCAGCACCTCCAGGACCTCTCGCTGCTCTGACTCAATTATTTCCACCCTGCCAGCCCACCCCTTGGCATTTCAGCCGTCCTTGCAGACAACGCCCAGGGACACTCCGGGATGCCTGTGACGAGCAATGTCTCACAAAACTAAGCCTCTGCCAATCCTTTCCCAGGACAATGGGTCCTGATCTTTTCCTGCCAGCTCCCGCCATGCAAAGCAATAACTCCGGAATTAGGGAAATGCCGGCTAATTTACGCGCAGTCCTAGGCGAAGGTGCCAGATCGACAGCCTGGGAGGCTGCAGTGCTCTGCGTATCTACACGATTACTTCAGGGCAGTCAACTGCATTGCATTGCTCCACCAACACCCGCCCAAGCATTGCTCCGCCAACGTCTCTTGGCCCAGTTCTAGACTCGCTTACATTTTTGCTTCCCTTCCCTGTCCCCCCGCCCCCGACTTTTCCTCCTTTCTTTTTCTTCTCACTTTTCTTTCCTTCCGGCTGGGAGCTAACCACTGATCTCGTCTAGTGCCAATAAGCCAACAGTTCTTTTCAGAATGGGTGGCCAATAATGGCCTGAGGTGCAAAAGAGCCCCTTTGTTCCCCCTATTATGGGACAGGATTAAAAAAGAGGGACTGGTCATTTTTCACGGCAGCCTGTATCATTTGGAATAATTCAGTCAAGACTCCCCCCCTTTTTTATTGACTAAACAAATTTAAGGGCCAAGCATGGACGTGACTTAGGAACAACTCCATTGACTTCAATGGGGCTCCACATCAGCACTGAGTATTTAACCTCTCCCAGCTGTTGTCAGCTGCAGGTCCCACCCTCAAGCCATTTTTGTTCCCCTTCTCTGGGCCTTTACGATCGCCGTATATTTCCAGGGTATGGTAACACTCGACTATTGTTTAGATCATATAATCCCCTTTAGACAACAGTAGTAATGCCTTTAAAAGCTGCACCCGAAATCACCATGGGAGCTGCTGCCCCTAGAAGAGTTAAACTCCCAGACAGCAGCAAACTGTAGCCTATGTCCTTCAGCAGAAAGAAGCATGGAACAGGGAGTTCTTCACATTTTTCTTGGCACAGAATCTCTGTTGTACGGAGTTCCAAGCTTTGAAGAGAAGAAGGGGGTATGTTGTCCAATCCTGGGTTTAATTAATGTGCATTCCACAGATGAAGTAAAAAAAAGAACCCAGATCTTCTAGACAGATTGGACCAGATTTTGCTCTCAGCCACAGAAGTGAAAATCCAGAGTCGCTCCAACGGAATTAGAGTTGTGTGACTGAGCAGAATCTAACCCACCGTGGGGGATACAAAGGAAAAATCAAACAGTTCAACTTGCAACAAATGATCTCTTTTAGCTGCGCTATTGTGCCTCATGTTTCTGCAAATGTCTCACTTCCACAGTAGACATTAACGGTATTTAGCAAATTGTGGTTATGGCCCGAAAAGTGAGTATGTAAAAATGGCATCCGTTGCGTCCTATGTATTTGTCAGCTGTTTCTGTTTGTGTTTTTGACAGCAAAGGCCCCACATTGTGCTACCGACAGCACTGCTAGGGCTGAATTTCGTTTTGCCTCCTCTATCAGGAGCAACGCTGGCAACTGATTGCAAACGCTTTCTGACCGGCGATTTATATGAGAACAGTTATACAGACTGACCTGGGTAAGTTGGGCTCACTCAAACAACATGGGTTTTAACACAGCCAAAATGCAAGGTCATACATCTAGGAACAAAGAATGTAGGTCACACTTATAAGATGGGTTATTGTAGCCTGGAAAGCAGTGATTCTGAAAAGGAATTGGGGTGAATGTGAGTTCCCAGTGTGATGCTGTAGCTAAGAGGGCAAAAGCAATCTTTGCATATATTCTCAGGGGAATTTCAAAGCAGGAGTAGGGCAGTGGTATTACCTCTGTGTACGGTATTAGTGACATCATTACTGGGAGGGGGTGTACAGGGGTGATGTCCACATTCGAAAAAGGATGTGGAAAAACTGGGAAGGGTTCAGAAAAAAAGCTACAAGAAGGACTCAAAGTCTGGAGAACCCGCCTCACACAGTGCGAGATAAGAAACTCAATCTATTTAGCAGATTCAAAAGCAGGTTAAGAGGTGGCTTGACCACAGTCAACAAGTACCTACATAAGGAAGAGATTTCTGACAGAAGACAGCTCGTTAATTTAGCAGAAAAAGGCATAATGAGATCCAATGGAAACAGAAGCAGGACACATTCAGAGAAATAAGGTGCACATTTTTAACAATGAGGGTATTTAACTCTCCATGGGAAAAAGTTACCTAAGGATGTGGTGGATTCTCCATCACTTTCACTCTATAAATCAAGACTAAGATATCTTTCTACAAGAGATGTTATATCACCGACAGAAGTTATGGGCTTGATGCAGATACTGCGTCGTGAAGTTCTTTGCCTTGGCTTATGCAGGAGGTCACACTAAATGATCATGATAGAAAACTTGAGCTATCGTTAGTAATGTCTCGTGAATGTCGTCAGTTTAACTCACGTTAACCTGGAGTAACACTGTCGCTTTGAGATTTGCATTAGCATACCTGGGAGCAGAATTTGGCTCTATATATGTAAAAGCTGCAAGTCCGTAGTAGGGATTCTTCCCCTGCCAATGAGGCTATTTCACTGGGTTTTTTTAATTCTTCTCCACTGTATGATTTGCTCATTCTGCATTTTTAAAAATTCCTCTTCTCCTAGGACGCTCATAGAGCAGCGGGGCAAAGATGGATATTGTCTTTGTGGTGACCCTGGACACGTCACTAGATATCTTTATTGATTGGTCAACTGAGCTGTGAAATTGGAAAACACAGGTTCATCACTGAAAAAAAGAGATGATGCCTTAGGTAAAACCACCACAAAACAGACAGACAAGGACAGGCCCAAGCCACAGAGTTGGATCTGGATTTGAACCTCCAAAATGTTTGCTGGGGGTTTGACTCATTATGAATATTGGGGCTGTGATTGGGCGCGGGGGTCCGCTACCTTTTCAAGGTCTTTCCCCTGACCACTGCTTCTTTGCCTCACTGCTCCTAGACTACCACTTTAAGAGCAGTGCATGATGGGAACTCTTCCTGGCTTTAAGGCGGAGTGTTTTCATTAGATGCTCAGTCTGGAAGTTCTAGGGGAGGAGAAAGGTATTTTATGGTGGCAGCAGGATTTCTCTTCCCCGCTCACTTATTCTGACGTTCATTAATATTAATGAACTGGGATTGTGGATTTTGGCACAGGCTGAGTCCATGCATTTTGGATTCTGAGGACTCCCCGTCTCAGTGGGCCAGCTACGAAATGTGGATTCGAAGGCCAGCATCCCCAAAGTTCAGGGGTGCTTTGTTCTGCAGGGGGAGAACAAGCTCAGCTCTCCCGATAAGTAATACAAACGAATAGGAAACGGACAAAAATCATCCTCGAAAAAGGAAACGAAATCGATTGTAATGCCAACATTTGGTAATTCATTGTAATTAGTACTGCATGAGAGTGCTGGAAAGAGCTAATTCAACCAACTCCAAGACAGACGTCTTCAAAAGCTGCAGCAGCACCCATACAAATGGGATTCCCCTCTCTAGACCTTTAAAAAGCAGGCGCAAAAGAGTTACGCAGACGGATACATTAGGGTCAGAAATGTCTCCTTGCGCTTCAGATCCTGGGTGCAGTTTTAAGCAGTGCAGCGTTATTAGGGTTGAAGATGGGGAGAAAGATTTTCCAAGTCCCCTTCCTCCTTTCCCCAACTTTTACTTTAATGACAGGTGGAGGTTTTATCAGCAAGGTTCCCAGGGATTTCACATTAGCACAAAATTTGGTTTGCGTGTCAGAAGCAAAAAACCCGGCCTCAAGCGCCCCTTTTGTTTTTTTAAAAAAAGTTCTGTAATCACATGGGCTTTCAAAAGAAAAAGAATATACACAAATAAATTGCTTTTTTGAAATGCCAACGCAGGGGTCGGGTTTGTAAATTCCAGGCTTTCTTCTCAGCCAAAGCCCATTGTTGAAAGCAAAGTCTGAATACCAAAGAGCAATTGGCTTAGATTAAGAACATCTTTTGAGGCAGCGGTGAAGGATAAACAGAGCTTTCCAAGAAAAAGAAACTTCTGTTTTTCAGTTCAGGTTGGAGAGACTGGGGGTTTGTCTATATGGAGAAAGGTACCGGATGCCGGTACAATTATACCTCTATTACTATCCCAGTACAATTAAACCTCTGTAGCTAGCCGGTACAACTCCCATGTAGACACACTTATTCTAAAAGCAGCAGGCACATAGGATGTTATACCAGAGTAGATACAGTAGATATATAGCATCATTATACTGGTATAGTTCCACTGGTAAATTTCCCTGTGTAGAGAACCCCTAACAAAGTTGTATGAGTTACCTAGGCCCAGTTCTCCACAGGCTTGTACCAGCACTTACTGCCTGTAATAAAGTGGGTGCAAGACACTGTCATTCTGATCTGGGAGCATTTTAAACCCACTTTGCTCAGGTGTATATGAGAGCACAAGGCACAGGGCAGGGGAAAAATCACACTTTCCTCTACAGCACTGGCAGGATTGTCAACCACAGGCATTCAAAAATCAGGAGCCAGGTGACCAAAAAAAACAAAAAACAAAAAACATGAGATGAGATTTTTTTTGGGGAAAAAAAAACCCCTAACACAAAATGTTGGGTTCTTTTTATTTGCCTTCTGGATTTTGACCTTTTAGGGATCATGCTTTCACGCTTCCCCCAACAACCATGAGAGCTAGACGCTTGCTCTTTTAAAAATGAAAGCGGAGATTCTCCCATAAAGGAGCTCAGGATTTTAAGGAAATCATCATATATTGACAGTCAATTTAGTGCACATTTAGAGTCCTTTAACTCCAACGCTTTCATCAGCAGGTTCCTCGGTCGACCCCAATCTCTCTCAGTCTTTTCAGGTTGTCTCACTTTATTCCAAGTCAAAAACGTTTGTGACCCCTCCCATTTATGACAGAAGTAAGAGCAAACCATGCATCGAGAAGAATGAGGGGGGATTTGATAGCTCCTTTCAGCGACCTGAAAGGGGATTCCAAAGAGGATGGATCTAGACTGTTCTCAGTGGTACCAGATGACAGAACAAAGAGTAATGGTCTCAAGTTGCAGTGGGGGAGGTTTAGGTTGGATATTAGGAAACACTTTTTCACTAGGAGGGTGGTGAAGCACTGGAATGGGTTCCCTAGGGAGGTGGTGGAATCTCCATCCTTAGAGGTTTTTAAGGCCCGGCTTGACAAAGCCCTGGCTGGAATGATTTAGTTGGGGATTGGTCCTGCTTTGAGCAGGGGGTTGGACTAGATGACCTCCTGAGGTCCCTTCCAACCCTGATATTCTATGATTCTATGATCAGTGATAATGATGCTAAGCCTATGTAATTATTGGGGTGTGCATTTTGAGAGTTGGCAGAATATTTGACCTTCCAGGATATGGGGGTGTGGGGAGTAGGGGAGAGAGTGGTGGGTCTGGGTGACCTTTGCAGACATGAAAGGGGCAGAGGTACTACGATAACCACAACATCTGATCTCACAAACATGGAAGATTTTGGTTGCCCTGCAGTTATTCTGGAAATTTTCTTTTCTTTTGTAATTGTAATGAAACGTCCAGCGCCCTACACCCGAACCGGTGTGATGCATCAGTTGAGAAGCACTGGTCCACCCTTGACTCCCCAATTCTGTATTTTATAAGAACTTTGCCTACAAAGATTGAGGGGTAGATTTTGCTCTTAGATCTGCACGGTTGACCTCTAACGCCAACACTCTGCTTTTGTCGCCAAGCCTAGAACTCCTGGGGATTGCATGCACGCAAGGGGCTAGAACATCGGGGAGCAAGATCTACCCTGCAGTCTCCAAGGGCAGAATGTTTGCCTGCGGTTCTCAGCAGAATCATTTGTATCAATGTAGAATACAAAGACTATCACCAGGACCAGCATCTCCTACAACGTGCAGCACAAAAACTGAATCCACAAGAGAAATCAAACTCTTCTGTACCTGTTTGGCGTGGATCAAGTCCCCGGACTTACCTGGGGTAGCGCCTGCACCACTGTGTCCAAGAGAGCTCGCATCCCTGTGGCCATTTTGAGCAGTTTCAACACTACAATGAGAAACAAAACTGAAGCACCAGGGCTGGGAAACATTTTTTATGTAAACACCAGAAACCTATTCAAGGAAGAAGAGTGGAACAGACGCTGTGGGGTGAGTTCTCCTCTCTCTAGCCACTTCATTAATGTCAGTGGAGTGACTCCACATTTACACCCATTGAGGAGGAGGATCAGGCCCTACGTTTATAAATACGGCATGCAGGGACAGGGATCTAAGTATATTCCCCTCCATGGTATGTACAACAGAATGGGGGAACTTCTGGGCCTACTCCCTCGTGTCCTTTCCTAAGCAAATGGGAGCAGACAGTAACCTTCAAAGTCAATTCTCCTCCTTGCCCCCTTGCAGCTGAAGTCTAGGAAAGGTGCCTCACTTTTGGTATGATCCCCCTCTTCTAAGGAGGAGACTAGGATGGGGGAAATCTACCAGTTCTTCCTCTTGTGTGCTCCCACTGCAGATCTTTTCCCACAAGAGGTCTGGGACCCTGGGTTTGAATTAGAGATGGGCCATGAAATCTGGGCATGTTGGGTTTTGTAGCCCAGTGGACCAGCTTACCTCTATTATATTCACTGCTTTGCATTATAGTCCGCTTTATTATATTCAGCAGCAATGCAAGGAACCTACAGGCTTGTATCCTGTAAGTCATTGGCTTCAGCAGTTAGCATGAGGCTTGAGGCCTATGAACTTTGGCATAGACAAACTTAGGTAACTTGTGAGTTTGGGGGAATTGGAAGTAGAGTGTAGGGGGGAATTTTGTCCATAAAGATATCAGTCAACCACAGAACATGAACTAATACCGGCTTCTGGCAGGTTTTGGACGAAACATCCGACCGCAAGAGTGCCATGGCAATGAATTGACGTATATAATAATGGGGTGAAATCATAAATAGACTAACCTATAGAAGAAGGACACCTTAACATTGGTAAGGGGAGGAAATACAAATAAGGAAGAGGGGAGAAACCCCTATTGAATATGCATTAGACATGGTAACATCAGCATAACATATTATAAAAGTGGCACCCCAACCTGGGGCAGTAGGAGAGAGAGATGGAGCCCTTGGGAGGGGCCAGAATGATGGTCACTGGTGAAGATGAGGAGGGTGACGGGGATGAGGAAGATAATGGCTAACATTTCAGTTGTTCTGCAAAGAATGGTGTGAGTATGGATGTTCCGATGTACTTTCTGTATTATCTCCATCTACCTTACTGAGTTAGAGTGTGTGTAAATGTATTAATAAATTATTTGCTAAATGTATTAATAAATTATTTATTTGTAAATATAAAAAAGTTTCTATAGTGTGCATGTTGCACCTGTGCATATCGGGGGTACCAACTATATAATAATTTTAATAATACTGGGCCAGATCTTGGGACAAGAACCTGTCATCCCTCAAAGTGATAACTGGGAATATTTATCCATGATCAGGCTACAGTTTTGAATCAAAACCCTGCAGCCCGGAACCATCCCTAGGTCTGAATCAAACTCAAATGACCTAGAAATGAAACAATGGGCCGAATTCATCCCTGACGCAACCCTACTGGCTTCTATGGAATCACCCCGGAGATCAGGCATTGTCGCTGAAGAGGCTCCAGGCTGGAAAGGCAAGTCTTACCTCTTGCTATGCGTAGCACCCGCATGATGCGTATGATCGTGGGATTGATAGGCAGCGCGGCATTCATTTCAATTTCCTCCAGCGTGATGCCCATGATTGAGAGGAGAACTATGGCCAGGTCCAGCTGGTTCCACCTAGCAGGGTACAGGTGGGAAAGACAAAAACACACACTTCAAAGGAGCGTCATGGACAGAGTTGTTAGGATGATGCCCAGTAACAGTGGCATTGTATTCTATAGAAAGGACTGTGGGCAAGGCCAGAACCCCATCCCCTCTCAGATCCAGGATTGATGGAACAGAACCTCAGCTGGTGTTAATTGGCAAAACACCATTTATTTCAACTGATTTACTCCAGCTCAGGCCCAAAGTTTAGAGAGGAAAGTTGGAACCATACTATGCGACACTGTTCCTGGTATCCCTACCTTCCCCGGAAATAGAGCAACGTGCAACTGAAAAAACTCATACTTGTTTCAGCTAAAAGAGATCAAGCTACTTTCCTAAGGAGTTTTCCTGATAAGTAGGCTTGCTCATGGCAGCCTAGAACCATGTATCAGCCGTCTGGATAAACGAGGGACACAAACTGTTCCCAGGACTAAACGGAACAGCATCTGACCTATCTGTGTGAAGTGGAGCATGAAATAAGGCTCTTTGACATATCTGGCTCTTCAGCAGGTCTCCAAATCACAGCCCACTGTCACATACGTTTGTATCCGGTCGAGTGAGCAGCAAAATGTGAAGTTTTGCTTCTGGGTAGCTGCGGTCAGAGAACAACAGTGCTGAGGGCGTCTTCCTTTGCCCATTGCTGGTGGGTTTACTTAGCTAGCATCCTGCAGGCTGCCCATGGACTAGTCTAGATTGGATAGGACATCAGTTCTGCAGGAAATGGTGCCGTTGGGTTATTAAGAATAGTCTTTTCCATGCATGTATTAAGGGTAGTGGCTTGACTGTCACCTCAAGGCCAAGCATAACTAAGCTGTGATACATTCTTCGGTGGAGTCAGTGAAAGGGCTAAGAACAAACTTAAACCCTTTGTATTCATTTCCTATTCCCTTTACAAAGCGTGACCAGTGGTGTCAATCATCATTTTTGTTAACGTCTTGACTCCTGCGAGACATCTCCGGTAGCTAGTCAGCATAGAGATTCTTGTATCCAACTATGTTATTTTTACCACAATGCTTCAATTGCCTGGCTTCTGGTTTAGACCCTGGGCCAAACACAAAGGAGTTGAAAATAATCTCACCTGTCTTTAAAGAATCTTCGAAAACCAAATGCCACCAACTTCAGAACAGCTTCAAACACAAAAACGATGGTGAACACATAGTTGCAGTACTTCAGAGCTTCATCCAGGGACTGAAAGGAAAGGTACTCGTTAGTTCTATACAGGCTGCATTACCTTTGTCCCACCACAAAGCACTTGGCAGGTAGGAGGATGGTAGAGGTAGAGATAAAAGAAAGGGCCAAGCACAAATGGAGGGATAAAGCAGCCGATGCTTGGAAACTTAGAATCAGATGCTCTGCATATGAATGAATAAGACTTTAAAGGCCTGATTTGCAACTCACATCAGTATAACGCCAATAACTTCATAAGAGTTACTATTGATTTGCCCCAGTGTGAGATCAGAATCAGGCCCTAAAAGAATCACTCTGACATGGAAATTGAGAAGACAAGTTTCTATGCTGCTTAAAAATAGTTAAATTTTAACTAAAGATGGACCCTAACCAAAACCAGGCCTCCAGACCCCGCAGTCTTTAGGAGTTTTCAAGATGCAGATCTGCATTGTTTGGGTTGATCTGCCCTCTATTTTTAACCCAAAGTAGAATGAGCCTGTGGAATCATTGCTATGAAATATTATTGCATCAAAATACCATAGCAAAACTTGAAAAACAACTAGACGTTGAGCTGAATAAGAACATCATCAGCAATGATACTAGCTAGTCCAAAAATTACAATGGCTATCTATCAATCTTCAGACTTCAGGGCATAAACTGCTGAACACATGAGGAACAAGAGGAAATTCAACCCCTTTCCCACTTACTATAATTTTGTTATAAGGTGCATTATGAATATCTTACACCGTCTTCTGAGATATCTAGAGCTGGCTATGATAAGAGACAGATTACTGGACTAGATGGATCACTGCTTTATTCCGGTGTGGCTATTCCTAGGAATTCAGCTTAGTTTAATACATTCAGCAAAATAAATAATAATGGAGACAGATGAAATCTTGCCTTCTCGAAATGTTACATCTCCAGTGATGGGCAAAGTATCTCCATATTTGGTGTAATGTTCGCTCCCTCTATAAAGCCGCTCTCGGAAGTCAGGAATCCAGAGTGTTTATACTCTAAGATGATGACTGTTTATAATGGATTTCATTGGAGTTGGAGGCCAACAATAGCAAAAAAACACTGCTCAAATCTTAAAATAGAGTGCCCTGGAGTAAAAGAGCTTTTTTTTCTGACTGGGGTTGTTTTCTGGTCAAATGTGGCCATAGGTTTCTTACAAATCAGAAAAGTGAACAACAAAACCAGACAGAATAGGTAACAAAAAGGCAACGGAAATATTAGAGAAAAGAAAAGCTCATTTGCTTTGGTGACGGGGAACACAGAACTTCAGAGATGGCTTAATTTCAGGGCAAAATTCGACTGACATCTGTGCGACTGCTCTCCCCCGATGCGTGGGATAGACTTCTGTTGATTTTTGGAAATGTGATCTGAAAGTTGTACAGATGTAATAGGGCTGGCATTTCTGAACGCCTGCCTTGCTCTATTTTGATTCTAATTGCCTAAAATAAAATAGACACCTTGGTTTTTTATAATGTGGCCATTTATTATTTATCTTAAGATCTCCCTCGCTCTGGGTCCAGTTCTTGTATCATGTACACTGGTGTACACCCAGAAGAACTCCACTGATCTACACTCATGTAACACACGTGTAAGTGAGATCGGATTCAGGAGAAATAAAACAGAGGCTGCAGTGTAAAGGAATTACAGGAGCAGAAAAGTACAGGTGGCATAAAACACACACACACACACACACACACACACACTACCCTCTGGCTTGGTGTATCTTGGCGTAGCTTCCCAGAGAATCATTTTCAGGTGACATGTCAAACCTTACATTATTAAAAAGCAAACACAGACTCAGGAGAGCTGTGAGGGATAATACTATGTAATGTTCCTATAATACAAATGGACAAGCCAAAAGATTTGTGTGTGACAAAGTCAGTCCTGACAAGTCCTAAGAGTGTGGTGAAGGGCAAATACATCAGCCCTAGACTGGTGAAGGCCCTGTTCCCAGGACACCGGTCCCCAGACTGTGTGACATGCCCCCTAGGAGGCCATGGAGGAACGTTCGGGGAGGTGTGGCGGGACCCAGACCAGCTCCCACAGCAGGATGGAGGGGAGAGGGAGCAATACCTAGCTCCGCTCTGCCTCCAGCTCCACTCCGACCCCACCCCCATCCCCAGCTGCAGGTCTGGCCCCGCTCCCGGCCACAGCCCCCAGCTCCTGGCCCTGACAATGGGCCTACTCCCGGCCATGGCCCCTGGCTCCCAGCTAGGGTTGCCAATTTTGGTTGGATGTATTCCTGGAGGTTTCATCACAGGACATAATCTTTAATTACAGATGAATCTTAAACTCCTGGAGACTCCAGGACAAGTCTGGAGGGTTGGCAACCCTACTCCCAATCCCGACCATGGGCCTGCTCCTTGCCGCAGTCTCTGGTTCCGACTGTGGCCCCACTCCCAGCCAAGGCCACAGCTGCAGGGTCGGCCCCGGTCCTGGCTCCCGACTGTGTCTCCTGGGGTGGGGGGTTTGGGGGAACGACCAACTTGGTAAGGGAGGGGCATAGACAAAAATGTTTGTGGAACACTGCCCTAGGAGCTGAAAAAGGGTTAATTCAGGTTAACTAGAGACACGGGAGGCCAGTTACGGGCTGCCAGTGACTTTTAAAAAACTCTCTTCTGGTGAGAGAGGGGAGGGGAGAGATAAGAGACAGGCTGTCTCCCCTCTCTATAGGGAAAGAAACTAAGGCCACGTCTACACTACCCGCCAGATCGGCGGGTAGTAATCGATCTACCGGGGATCGATTTATCGCATCTCATCTTTTGCTTTGCTTAAGAGAACTTCTTGGGCCTACTCTGAGGCCCACCAGGTAAATAAAGGAAAAAACAACCCGAGTGAAGAGAAAAACCTCTGGAGACAGGTGGGTTTATTCCAGTCCTCCTACCGCCCGAGGGAGAAAGCCAATGAGACACAGGAGGTGCCCTGCCACATATGCCTAAGGCTTCATCACGAGAAAGGGATTTTATGGTGTCTGAGCCAAAAGCACTACATGTAAACAAAGCTGATTTACTCCAAATTCACTCTCCTTATAGTGTGTATGGTAACACCCATTGTTTCATGTTCTCTGTGTATATATATCTTCCTACTGTATTTTCCACTACATGCATCCGAAGAAATGGGCTGTAGCCTACAAAAGCTTATGCTCAAATAAATTTGTTAGTCTCTAAAGTGCCACAAGCACTCCTGTTCTTTTTCCAAATTCAGTGAGGAAAGAACGCCACCCTGAGCTCGTTCATTGCATATTAACATCAGTTAATGGAATATTCTAAAACATTGGCATATTTTACTCCACCCGGTAATGAAAAACTACATGGCAAATGTCAATAGGACACTGCTAAAATCAGGAGACTAATTATTTGGGCAATTTTTCTTTCATCACTCTTGAGGCAAAAGTCCATTTCATACTGTGTGGGCCTGATTCTGATCTCACCCCTACGCAAGTGTAACTCCACTGACTTCAAAGGCATTACTCCTGATTTACACCCGTTTACACGAGAGGAGAATCAAGCCTTTTGCTTCAAGAGGTGACTCTTTTCTGGCAGTACGGTACAGCTGGCCCTAATCAAAGCTGGAAATGGGGCTACAGCTGATGAATTCATTGTACCAAATACTTGATGTCCTCAGAAGCATCTCAAAGAACAGGGAACGCTCTCGTGTCAGTTTTCGCTTAGGGCCATATTCAGATACCATTGACATCAATGGTCATACTCCCATGATATTCAGGGAACAGGATATGGTCCTTAATTGCTCTGGCACGCCGTCTGATTGCACTCCAAGGAGGGCACGTGGCTCTTACCTTGGGCTGGTTATAGTGCTCCATTGACATGGTGATGACATTGACCCCAATGATGAAAGTAATGAACAGGTCCAGATAGTGGCTGGTACAGAGGGTGTGGATATATCTCCGCGTTGGGGAATAGTCAGCATAGTAGGGTCTGCGCTGGGCTTCTGCAGAAAGAGACAAGCAAACGCAAGGCAATGACCATGTTTCCCTCCTACCAGGGTCAGGCACGTTGGCAGGTATCACGCATCATCCTTTCCTGACTGTTGTCTTTACACACAATTGGGCACTGGGCGGGCTGCTCCTAAGAACCGACTGGGATCAGAGGCTTCCAAAGAGTTTTGAGCAGACACAACGCACCGAGCTTCACACAGAATGAACAAAGGCCTCCCAACTAGCGACAACGGCTCTTCGGAGACTCAGTTCAGCTAAGCACCCAAAAGGATCAGATACCTTAGCAAAACAATCCAGGCTTCTTGGGCCCACAGAACTGCCCTGGATAACTTGGAAGGCCAGGTTCTCTCTTGCAAGATTTCATTGTACTTACCACTTCTAGTCAGACCAGAGACCAGCCTTCTCACTCATATTATCCCAGGCACTTCCCCCTCTGGTTGGAAGCAGGGAGTGCAAGAGGCAGGATTGGAACAGAAATTAAGGAAGAAAAAGTCCTCACACCCATAACAGGTTCAATTCCAGTTTGGGGCAAAGAGCCAGGGCAGTTTTTGTTTTATCTGGACCAGGCTGAGCACCTCTACTTCTCACTCAGCTAGAGTCAGACAACTTGCAGGTCAATGGGAATGAGAATGGGAACCAGGACTCATCTTCGACGAGAAAGGGGATTTACCAGCTCGGCATGGTCTATGAGGGAATGCAAGGATGGATGAGGCAGCTGACGAACACATATTGGTGGATGGTTATTAGCATAGGGGACCAGGTTAAGGGTAACTATCCCCAGGAGGTAGGGTGGAATGTTCTGTACAATGTCCTTACAATGACTTTGTTGTAAGTAACTCAGATTTGCAAACAGAAAGCAGCCATGATTCAAAGACTGTAATAGTGTTAGTTCCTTCTCTCTTTTGTATCTAGACAGGTGCTTGGAGGTGTGACATCTTCTGCTGTATGCCTCCAGTGGGGTGAAATTCACCCTGTGCAGGATGACACGCAAGTCCCACTGCCCAGGAGTGAAGGTCACCCAAAGGAAACATGCTATAAGTGAAACGTGATTAAAACATTAATTCTAACATTATGCAGCGCAAGGTTCTTTTGAAATTTAAGAACCAGGGCAGGGGCGTAACCAGGAAAATAGCTGGACTGTGGCCACATGAACTTAATATCTGTGCCTTCGGTCAAGAACTTTTTTAACTGAGAAACTTATTGCACATAACAAGCCTGAGCACAGCCACTGTAACTAGTTTCTGGATACAACCCCGTGATTGTGTAGTAATCTTACTGTGTGGGTAGTAATCCATTTTGACTGTGGTCTTTCCGATTGATTCTGTTTCAAAGTTAATAAGCATAAAAATACAAATAACCTAAATCAGGGCCAAATCTAGGGACCTATTAGGCCATATATCCAAGCCAGAGCGGGATTGTTTCTGACAGTGTTTTTGTTAATGCTTTGCCCAATCTAGTTTTAAATGTCTCAAGAGTTGAAAGCAGGAGAGAGTTTATTTTAAAAGAAGGGAAATATGGAACAACTACGCTCAGAAGGCTCCAGGAGCTCATCTTCCCATCCTTGCTAATATCTTCCAGCTGGAGTGGCACTTGTAATATTATTTTTTGGTAATATGGATGATGCCAGAATCAGAAAACAGAAACGGAAATAATTTGGTTCAAAGGAACTGGATCCACCCATATCCTTTAGCTACTATTTTTTCTTGGTGGTTAAATGTGGACTGGGGACATAGTGAACATTTTTTTTTTATCAAGGTCACCTAGACTTAATTTTAATGCCTGTGGAAGTGGAAAAACAACACAAAAGCAAACACAATTGTTTTTCTGTGTGTTTTGTTTTTGATTACGGGTATAAATCCCATAAATTTTGTTGAACTGGAGCGATGGTCTTTGCTGTGAATAGCTGAGTTTGGCTAATCCTATAGTATATCTATAAAAAGCATTAATTGAAATTAAAAAAATATTTATTTAAGTTTGTGCATGGAAGCACATTGCGTGTTCAGGTTTATCACATGTGGAAATTTGGAACTGCCTTCTTGGGGAATGTGCAAAATCAGCTTGCAGGAAGGGCTAAGGTTTACCCAAATTGGTCAAACTTTATATTAAAGGTACATTTATTGTTAATAAATGATTAATAGCTTTTACGAGCATGTGACAGACATGAATAGTATGTGCCATAGATGGTTATAAGTACATCAGTAAAAGGTACTACAGATGATCATCTATTGACCTTTTGGACTATAACAATCTATAACAACTGATTAGCAATTTATTAAAAGAGCTGATTATCATTTATTAACCCTTTATCAACTATTTATATAATGCACCTTAATATAAAGCGTGAGTCCAGAGTTAAATACTCTACCTGGAAATTGCTACAGCACAGGAGTGCTTCTTGTCCCACTATTGAAAAAGACCTTTCCCTATATACATGATAAGCTATAGGTATAGTATATGGGATCCTCTCTACGATGTACAATGTGTATAAATGTTGTACAGCATGAAGGTGCCATGTACAGTATGTACAATAGATCTGATATGCTCAGCAGATGTGCAGTGCTGTTCTGCATGGTGGGAAGGTGACACGAAGGATTAGCTGGTTGCTTGGAAGTCTGGGAGATATTTAATGTGAGGTGGGCAGAGAGACAGCAAAAGCTCTTGAAAACTCCTAATCTACTGGAGTTCCCTAGCTTCTTTAAGCCAATTAATGGTTGGAAAAGAACTTTAACTTTGAGACACATACAAAGACAATCCAAGGGTAAAGTTTGATGACATTTGGAAACACATGCAGCAACATCATGCTGAGTGCAGTAACCCAGGCAATGGCCATTTGAGGAGATGCTACTCATGCACTGCTAAATGTGGCATGCAGGGGTGTGCAGAGGGGACAACAGGCCAGATTCTGCTCTCGGGTTTGCTGCCGTAAATCAGGAGTAACCCCACTGACACCGGTGTGAAACCAACAAGAGAGAGTCCCATGTTTTTTGTTGCATTTCTATTTCTTTTTGACCAATGATGAGGCCTGTATTTTGATGTAACAGTGCAGTAGGAACACATCAAGAGTTCCTGAAAAGTCACCAGTCACGTGGGCTCAAAGCTTTGCCGAATCACTGTCTATGCCAATTTCCTTTAGCTATAGTATTTTTAAGTCATCTGCACAAAGAGTGACAGCTTGTCATTTGCATGCTTGGTTTCGGTCCAATCAAAGACATGCATTTGTGTGTATTACCAATACCCAAGGAGAATATGCTGTCATAGTCTCCCGGCTACCGTGCGTTTCATCTGAAGGTTCACTGCACACACTTACTGTACGGGCTGCTAAAGTTTGGAGACGGAGGAATCTACAGAAGAGCCTAGATGAGGAGAACACTGGATTGCTGGGGTGGGAAAACGTCAAGCTCTTCATTAATTACCTCATCAGGCAGAATGCAAGCCTCCCTTGGTTTTTCCATAGAAATGGTTTCTCTGATGATATTGCAGCCAGCTGACTGTGACCAAATGTCAAAAGCAGTCTTATTACCTCGATCAATTATTGCTGAAGGTTTGACTTGGTGGAAACGCGGGAGGGAAGAGAGAGACCATGAAAGGTATACAAGAGGTGAACCGTTCTCATTTCTCTCCCCCAGCTTCCTGACATCGACTAATAATCGCATGAGTTAGAATCTCACCTCCCCTGGGGAATATTTAGACTGCTCTGCTTGAGATTTTGCTGACGTGAGAATTAATGAAGCACCATCTCCTATTTAAAAGGCATTCAGGTTGGCTACCTAAAAAGCTGCTCCATGAGTCTCCTCTGCAAGAAACATTAGAAAGCCAAGTGGGTTTACGTGCATGCTTCCCATAGGCTGGTTTTATACCTGTATTAAGAAAGGTGTCTGGAAAAATAAGCAAAATGTTTTTAAGTTCCTAGGCAGACGTGAAACATACAAATACACAGTGCACAAGTTTTAGTTACAGCTCAAATAGGCTATAGACTACGGAGCTCACACACCACATGGATTAGAAAGAATGGACATGATCCTGAATGCTGCTTAGCATCCCCAACGCCTCATCACCCTCGGGGAGAATTGTCTGCGATCAGCACGTTGAAGTGCAGGTCTTATTAGGGAACAGCTTTGGCATCTGTTCAACAAACCAACCTCTTCCTTCTACATGCCACAAACGTCTAGATGTTAATTTGTCCATCCAGGATCCCTAAGGGAATGGACATCAATTAAAGGTCAGCTGCGATCGTGTACTCTCTGGCACTGAGAACCAGGCTGTCCACAGCAGTAGTTGATCTTCCCATGGTTCACTAAACTAGCCACAGTATTAAAAACCGAACTCCAACTTTTCATCATTAGACCGAGGACCATCCCAGTGCTGTCGCCAACTGGTTTGGTTTTCAGTCCAGCTTGCTCTCTCCTTTCTGCATGCGATGTCGTAAGTACTTGTGTTTAGCCTTTGAAGGGGCGGAGCACCACTCAGTTTTAACCTGGCATCAGATTGTATTTGATGGACCAAATGCCTCCCAGCTTCCAGTGCACTGGCTTTTCAGCCATTACAACAGGGTTGAAATTGGCCCAGTGTCCTGAACACAGACGGGATCAAACTGATCCAGTTGTTTTTAATCAAAGCTTTTAATCTGGGGAGGAGAGTTCCACTTTATGTCTTCGGAAAGCCTCATCAAAAGGTTAGGAGCCGCAGGATTATAAAATTACAGCACTTTTATTTATACAGTGGCTATATCTGATGGAGGCCGTGATCGTGTCAGGAGGAATACGTTAGCTTATCTTGAAGTTTTACCTTCTCATTAACAATCCCATTGTGGCACAACATAGTTCTGCTTTTAAAAAAGCCACCACATTTTATTTTTAAAGCCTATTTATTCAATCTCCCTCCCTCTTTTTCATTCCAGGGCAGTTAGCTGGCAAATATACAGCACCATTATATTTAACACTTAAGTAGTGCCTTTAGTCCATAGATCTCAAAGAACTTTATAAAGGGTGGCATCTGTATCCCCACTGTCACAGGTGGAGAAACAAAGGCACGGAGAAGGAAGTGACTAGCCCAAGGGTATTCAGCAACAGTGGCAGAAATAAAGCTAGAATCCAGGTCTCCTGACCCCCAGTCCACCAGCGTCACCTGTATGCAAAGATACCTAAGAGCTCATTCACACTTAGTATTAGTTATATGACAATGAAGCCCAGTAGCCCGAGTCAGGATCGGGGCCATGTTGTGTTAGGCGCTGCACAAATACACAGGAAGACACTAACGTAACACAAGATGTAACAAGGGCACAGAAATAACGGGGGAGAGCGTGGACAAGGGCAACAGTGTTTGGTAGGCCAGCTGTGTGCAGGACTTGCTGGTCCTGAATTCTAAACCTCTTTCTCTCCTGCTTACAATAAACTCATTAAATATCAATCACTGCCTGCCTGGCACTCTGCCGGTCAATATCAGCCTCTCACAGCTGAGTATGCTGCATACAAATCATCACCACCAGTCCCTGCAGTCGCTACTGCACCTCGGTCAGGCCCATTGATCTCACTGGGAATGTTGCCTCCATAAGACCCACTAGCCCCGCTGCCAAGTCACGAGGTGCTTCTCGAGTGACACTGGTCACAGAAGGAAGTTTTTTGTTAAGGTGCTGGAGCAAATGGGAGGAATGGCGCTCCCCTCCTGCTAGCCACCAACTCCTCTCCCCCTGCTGGCATGGGGGGCTGGGTAGGGAGCAGTGAAAGGGGAGGAGAGGGGCAATCCGGCTGTCTCTCTCTCCCACAAGCAGCCAGCTGCCCCAGCACCTACTACAGGCACCCCAACATCCTCCCACTCCCCCCAGGCATTCTAACTCTAGGAAGGGTCGGGGAGGCTGCTGGATAGGGGTAGGGTGCCACACTAGCTGAAGGTGAGTAGTAGCAAGGGGGAGCGTGGTGCTTAGGGCCCCGGCTCAGATGGCTGGAGGGAAGGTATCATGACCCGCGTCCGCCCATCCCTGGCTGGGCTCCTGCTGTGGGAATAGTGAGGGGGGAGGCAGAGAGACTGTCTGCTGAATCTCTGCAGCCCAGCCCAGCCCAGCTGAGGGAGATCCCAGCCGGGCTGCATGCAACGGGGCAGCCGGGTGAGGAAGCGAGTCAGGCAGCAGGCCGCCATTGCCGATGTTCAACAGGGACCAAGGAAGTGCGTAGTGCAGGGATTTCACAGGCAGAGGGCCAGCTCCAAAAGGACTGGCAGCAGGGGAGGAGAGCAGGGGATTAGATAATCTAAGGCAGCAAGAGATTGATGGGGGGCCTCATTACGAGGGGGAAGGGAAAGGGGTCTGGGGAGAAGAAAAGAAACCATCGTGCATCCAAATCCCCACTGGCTTGGGGGTGGGGGTCGGCGCTGGGCCTTGGGTTCACGTAACCCCTTCTGGGGTGTGGCAGTGTATGGGCAGGATCTGTAGCAATGGTGCACAGTCTCCAAACTATCGTAACTCTTGGCAGCTGTTGCCCTGATACGGCCCTTGGAGCTAGTCAATAATTATCTAACATTCACCCACCGAGCCAGCTCGGTCTGTGCCATAGGCAGGCTGTGAGCAAGCTGCCCCTTCCCAGACTGCTAATCATTTCCCAGACGTAGGCCAAAGCCTACTGTGCCTTTACCTTACATGTGTGTACATACACATCCCTAGGTACATATACACAGGCACTTAAGGACACGCAACATATGGCTTGCTTTACATACACAGACCGAGAACTAGACAGACACAAGTTGGAAGCTAGTCCCAGACAGACAGGTGGCCAGACGGTCTATTTTCCAGCAACAGCCTCCTTTTGCTGCCCACAGTATGTTACGCGTGTCACCCCTTAGCCTCCTGGGAAGAGGATACATCTCAATGCTTCTCATACTCGTCCTGTTTTTACGGCCCCTGCAGCCCAGCTGAGCCCCAGGGGAAGCTGTGGCTGGCTGCTGAACCGTCTTGACTCGGGCTTGCGCTCCCCCGCCTGCATGGCTGGATTTGCCGTACACCTTCCTTCCAATGCCAAGCTACCCATTTTCTCCTCTCCTCCCCCCACCCCCCGGTACAAAACGGCAACAGCACATAGCACTGTGCAGGCCAAGACGGTCACTGCATCACCTCACAGGCACGGTACGCCACGTACACACACAGAAAGTCCACACGGCACCAGCCACACGTCACATCTTTCTGAGTCTGCCACGTTTTGAGCCAAACCCATAGTCTTCTAAATTAACTGACATAACATGGGTGGGATTTTGGCTGTTTAAATCTGAGTTTAAATTTAAATGATAATTTAAAAAGTGACCGTTGTTTGATTTCACTTGGTTAAAAAAACATTTCCCGAGCCAAAGCTCGCCAGTCCGAACATGGTCAGGAAGGGATCCTCCAAGCACGCACGCAAGAATGAGCTGATCTGAGGTAACCTCTTGTAGGCCCTGCATGTGATGAAACACTTAGGCTCAACTTGCCTGCTCCGTCTGCCTTGATTCCCTTCCAGAGAACTGTCTTCCTCACTGCACACGCTTGGTGGAAATGTTACTCTCCACATCTGTGCAGCGCCTGGGCCCTCGGTCTACAAATATCTGTTAGGCTTTTTCCTGGCTGCCCTTTCCAGGCTTCTATATGAATTAAGATGGGTTGTGGAGTTCTCTGGGAAAGCAACTCAACAGCGTCCTTCACGTAGACAGGGACTGGCTCTGCTCGGCCTCAGAGCCAGGGACAACCTGTTATCAACCTAACCCAACACCAGACACAGCAACCACCTATGATTAGGATAGTTCTCATTTGCCTGTGCTGTAGCCCATTTTCTCTACAGACTACTGGTGAGTTCTGCTCTTTGCTTACAAGTTCCACTCGTTATGGTTTGGAGGCTTCTTCTGGACCAACTGTGTGAGCTGCCAAGGGCCCCTCAGGAAGTGCTGAGCAACCCAAACTCCCACTGGGAGTTGAGGGGGCTTCAGGACCTTGCATGATCTCTGTTCCAAGAGTAGGAATAAAGGAATTGATGTTTTGAAGCAGGAGATGTGGAGAAAGAGAATAGGGGAGTGTTATTTACCCCTTCACATAACACAAGAACCAGGGGTCACCCAATGAAATTAATAGGCAGCAGCTTTACAACAAACAAAGGGAAATACTTCTTTACATAACACATGGTCAATCTGTGGAACTCATTGCCAGGAGATGTTGTGAGGGCCAAAAGTATAACTGGGTACAAAGGAAAAATTAGATAAGTTCATGGAGGTTAGATACTTCAATGGCTATTAGTCAAGATGGTTAAGCTTCTGACTTCCAGAAGCTGGGACTGGACGACTGGACAGGGGGTGGATCACTTGATAATTGCCTTGCTCTGTTCATTCCTCATGAAGCATCTGGCATCAGCCTCTATCAGAAGACAGGACACTGGGCGAGAAGGACCACTGGTCTGACCCAGAATGGCTGTTCTTATGTTCTAATGAGTATCAATCGAGGGAGCCTCAAGTGAACTTTGGTGAATAATGGGCACGGCCTGGTTCAGGTGATTTGGCTTTGACTTCTAGGGGGTCATATCGAATCCAGCCTGAGCCAATACTGACTGCAAGTTGCTGAGATCAGATGATTGTGTAGTGGGCCCTGTGAAATGAGTTTGGTGGGTCTCAGGCCAGTTCCTAATGGAGAAGTGTGCACCTCACAAAAAACACCAACCCCATCCTGGCATCTCAGCAGAGAGCTGCATGATTGGAATGGGCCCTGGAGGCTAAACGTCCCTCTTACCCCCAGATGTGCTGTGTCTAGGTCAGGGTCAAAGCATGCTGGTGGGAAAATGTAGGTGAAACTTGTTTTGTTCTGTAGTCCTGCGGCGAGGCTTGGTCTGGCCATGAGTCCCCAGGGATTTCAGTCCAGTACTTTTCGCCATGCAGTGCAGTGTTGCAGATACTTAAAAGGGAAACTCAAAGTCCTTAATAATCCTTCAGCTGCTGTTGGGAAAGGGCCAAGTCTTCTCTGCATCTTGAAAGAGAGAGAGGCATCCAGCTGCACAAATTTATCATGGATTCTGTGGTTTCCCAAACTGCCTCCCATTCCACAGCCACATTTGTTTTCAAACTCATGTCAGTTTGCATGAGGGACTGCCTCGCAGGAGGTAAGCTAGGTGTGAGAACAGCGACACTACTAGCAAGGAAAATACACGGTCAGCCTTCCAAAAAATAACTGCAAACATAGGTGAACTGTCCGTCGTCCTCATGATTACGGGGCTAGCAGGAATTGAAGCTAAAACCCCCAAATCCAGAGACCAGGTAGAGTTAGGAAACTGTTGGGTGATCATACCCCAATTTACTTTGCCAGTGCAATTAACAATGACTTAGCACAACCATACCCTCTGGAGCAGGGAGGTGATTCAGCTTTCAGATTCATAGAGTCTAAGGCCAGATGGGACCACTGTGAACACCTAGTCTGACCTCCTGTACAGCACAGGCCACAGAACTTCCCCAAAATAATTCCTAGAGCATAAGAAGCTCTCTGCTGTCCATTGTGCCATAGGAGTTTCTTGACATGGACTCTTCTCCAATGGGAACAGCGCTGAGACCAAACTCATTACACATCAGACCTTAATCCCAGAGTTTAAAGGTAGGTGGCGTTATCTCCAGAGTGTCTCAGCCTGCTAAAGATAATTATATAGTGTCTAGGAGAAGTTTACAAAGGGAATATCTGCTTTTTCCTCACTTCATCTTCCTTTAGCTGAAGTTTATCTTCCTGAACATCATACAGTGAAGTACCTTTGATTATTTATGGATTTCTTTGGGAAACAGCTGGCTGTATTTGCACGTGGACTGGCAATCCTACTGGGTGTGTTCTTGGACTCAAAGATTTCTTGCAGTAAATTGCAAAATAAGGTGGGCTAAATCCGGAGTGGTACTGATTTCTTTGGGTGGTGCAGGTGACTTCCTGGGAGAGGAGTTGCCCTGCAGGTGACTTCAATGGGAATTGTACATGTTTGTTAGTTCTCAGGACCTGGCCCCATAGCATGATGAGCAACCTCTAAAACTCGGGAGTTTGGTGACTGGGTTGGAAGTCTCATGGAAGCTAGCTGTCCCCCAACACTTATCACCTACGGCTCCTGTTGTGCTACAAATACTGCAAGAACAGCCTTCTGCGATCCCCAGGTTTCCGCTTTTAACCCCAGCTTGGACCTGGAAGCTCAGATGCGTGAACAAGAAAAGCTGGATTGCTTTTGAACTTTTTCAGATCTCAAAAGAGGTGCAGTTGGCATTTGGGGCTGGAAGGTTTGAGCTGGGCTGGGTTTTATTTTAGCCACGCCACTTGACCCACGACTAGCTACAAATCCAAGTATGCAGCCCTTGCTTGGGTTTCAGGTCAATCTGCCATTGATTAAGGCCCAGCACGAGTTCATTGTGAAGCTATTTCACGCTGAAACCTCCTGTGACAAATTAATAGAGAGGCAATGAGGAAAGTGGAAATTTTTGTTGGAGATGTAGGCAGACCGCCTTCTGGCTCAAATGCAGATCAGATTCAGGGATGGAAGGAGGAAACTGGTTGGGGCGGAGGTTTCAATGAGCACAGCCACCTGCTTGCCATGTCATTACAGCGGAGACATAACTTTTTGATTTAACAGCAGCTCTCCCTGCTGAAAACTGATGCCTATTGCTCTATGTTTTAGGAGACTGCTGGCAGTTTGTCATTAAGGGGCACTCAGCCATTGCAGGAGGTTATGTGAGGCAGAATAATGATAAGGGTACAATCCATGTGACAAAGTGCTAGAGTTCCTGGTGGAGCTGAAAGCACCTTGCCTCTTAGATCCGTCTGTGCTCCACTAAGAAACTGCAGCTTGGGGCGTATCCCTCCACTCAGGTATGACAAATTTCAACCAGCTCAAAACTAGTCTCTTGGGTCTGCTAATGTGGCTGGGAATCATGTGTGACAGGTTCTTGGGGACGTTTCTATTGCTTCCTGCAGCTGGGCATGCTGGGAATACCCAAACCACTCCCTGCTAGTTCCTACCTGCAGCTGGAACCTGGCAGGGACAGTGAAAGTGAAAAATTATGACAGGAAAAATTAGCTGAAACATTGGGGATTTTCAGAAGGTTCCGTTCTAGAAATGGGCAAAGACTCAGGCAGGTTCTGATGTTCTCTGGTCTGGTTTGGCCATCCCTAAAAGAAATCCAGGGTCAGAATTTATCAAAGCTATGTAGGTCCCTCATGACTCTCCAGTGGCCACTGTTTCCATCCAACGTGTTTAGAAGGCCTGTCCAAGACCTACATCATGGCTTCGTGCTAAAGGTCTCCTGCAATAGGTGGCTAGGCAAGCATCCTGTCTAATGGATTCCATTCAAGAAGACTTGCCTCGACTTCCCCGCACTGGGGCTCCGTTCCTCTCCCCAAGCCTGTTTTGCTCATGCCCTCATGCAGCATGTGGGTGGCATGCGGGGCCATGCGCCGAGATCCTAAAAAGCATCGCAACTATTTGATCTAAGAAAAAAAAAATATCAAACCACCACCATCGTAATTTAAAAATGCAGGCGACACTTTAAGCCCCAGGGCACCGGGATGCCTTTGTGAGTTGCCTTCACACACGTGGCAAACGTCGCTCGCGTTTACTCAGTAAAGCCCTTGCTCGCCCAACGGCCTTCTTCCCGCTTCCTGAAGACAATGCGAGCGACAATGCGAGCGACGAAGTCAGCTAGGACTCTACTTTCCAGGCATGCTGGCCTTTACTCTGCCTACCGTCTACATAAAGGGGCAACATTTTTATCAAGCTCATAGAGAACACGTCCAGGGACTGTGTAGCCCTGAGACTTAAGGCGTCGCCAAAGTAGTAAATAAACAAAGCGGCCTTTTTAGTCCCATGTCAACCAAACCAAAGGAAAACGAAAGTCTTGCTTTGGAAGCAGGCAGAGCTCAGAAAGATTTTGGTTTGTAATGCAGTCTACCGACCAGACACGTATAGCTCCTTACTCCTGCGCTTTTTCTCCAGGCGCCTCAGCCGCTTCTCCTCCCGCCGACGGGCCTCTTCTGCCTCCTGGTGCTGCCGACACTTGTGGAAATTCTCCACCACCACCCCCACGAACATGTTGAGCACGAAAAAACTCACGATGAGCAGGAAGGAGATGAAGTAGAGAAGCATCCATGGGTTGTGGTTCTGGACGGGCTGAGAGATGGGAGGCAGGAGAGGGCAAGAGAGAAGAGGAGAAAAGTGTGTGTCATTGTAAAACAGACATATCAAGTGTCCAGCAGCAGTGGGAAGTTGGTAGTGGATTCCCATGGGTAGGAGAATAGGGCTTGGAGGACCCATGGGCTGTTTCTCAGCAAATTTTCCTTTCACCCATTTTCTCCCCTGCTGAAATTTTACCTTCTTTTGTGAAAACCATAATTTGGCTGGGAAAAAAAAATCTCTCGCAAGATGACAATTTTTGGCATGGAAATAGTTTTAATTGAAGAGAGGCTCAAATTTATTATTTGCAGGGGGACATTAATGCTTAACTGATGTTTGTCCATTGTTCTGAGATCCTTGGACACTGCAGATGCTAAGTACAAAGGGTTATCGCTGTTACAACATGGTACCATTCACCTAAGGATCTTGAGACAATTTTGCTAATGCTTTAAGCCTCCCAACACCCAAATTCGGTAGCACCTCTTTTTAACATCCCCAATTATTTTCTATTTCATGTCAATACATTCATGTTCACCATGCATTCCTTAAAGCAACAGTGGAATGGAACATGTTTTCAGGGCCCCTTGGAGCTAGTGTTCGGGTCCCAAGATATCTGTCCTTAGGACATGATTTGTAGCTTTCACCGCATGGTGTTTTCTTCAGCAGTTCAGCGATGCCGAGGGAGGAAGAGGGCTGACTCAGAGCTGCCTGTGGGCAGTGGGTTCTATCTTCTGCATATTCATGTGTCAAAAACATGCCCATTTTGACAGGCTCCATGTCACTCATGAAAGTTGCACTAGATGGGCCATTGCAACCATTTCTGAGTAGGAGCAAGATTCTGATCAGCCCCTGCGTAGGTACACAGAGAGCATCCTTCCCAACCTTGCTGCATAGGGGCTGCCCAGAGTCCCACTGGAGGACGTAGCCCCTGCTCCCTCTTAGTGGACACTCAGGGCCTGAAAGAGGGTAGGGAAGGTTGCGATGATGGTGGGGCCAGGGCTGTACTCCAGGCACCCAAGCTGTCCAGGCATAGAGTGAGGAGTTTGCTGTAGCTTTTTAAAGGGATGGGTAGCTGCCATGTTGGGGAGGTTGGGACCTCTAGGAAGAATTCCAGGTGAGATTGCCAGAATTCCTTCTGGAGACACCTGTTGAACTGGGGCCCCATTACACCCATCACACCCAGATGGCATCCAGGGGATAACTGAGCCCTGATTGACGTGCCTGTCAGGGCTCAGCTGCGGTTCTCAGTCTGTTCAGGTCCATGCTGCTGCTTTGGACGCCCCTACTGGAATTGGCGCCATAGCAGAGCGCCTGGGTGGGTTACTCATAACAGCTGTGATCTGCGCATAGTGATCTGGACCATGAACACTAAACTTGTAAAACTTTTTGAGGTCTTTTGTTTCTACCTGCTGGTCAATGCCCACAGCATCCAGGCCATCGTACATGATGTTCACCCAGCCGTCTTTGGATGAGAGGACAAACAAGGACATCAGAGCCTGCAAGGAAAAGAAATAATATGAAGATCGGCCCTGCTGCTATTCACCTCCTCTTGGTCTTTTTAAAGGAGGAAGGGGTGGACTCATTTGCTCTTTGAGTTACTCAGACTAGCAGTGGAAAGGTAGGGCCATAGGGACCAAAGAGAAATGGCAGAATCACTTAGTCATATCAGTTTCCTCTGCCTTCAGTACATAGGGGAGAAAAACAATCAACGTTTGCAGACGACGTTGATGGGGGAACACAATGAATTTCAAGCCTCAAAGAGGGAATGAAACCAAGAAGAGTCAAATGACCTGCTAAAACAATTCAGAACCCAATGGAGATAATTTTTTAAAATGGAATTTACTGTGATTTTAACCATTTAAGCTGTTGGTTTGGTTTTTGCATTTAACGGAGCTTGGACAATGAAAGCTGACTGGTTAGCTTCATTTTTAGTTCCACTCAGATTCATTCATGAACTTATAAACGAAGGCCAGGTTCTGCTCAGCTACATTGGCAGCATCGCCCATACCCAATGTACAAAAATCTGGAGGGGGTAACTTTTTTCAAGTTTTTCTTTGCAAACACGAAGGTTAGAAACTAAATATTCCAAAAAATGAAAACTGAGATTCTCACACAATTAACTGACTCCAGGTACTGGGGCTTTAAGGGAAAAATAGGAACATAGGATATAGGACATAAGACTGGAAGAGACCCCTGAGTCACTGAATACAGTCCCCTCCTATTACAGGCAAGCCTGTAATATAGTCTCATTCATAATTTTGTCAAGTGCCATCTTGAAGCGAGTGAGGTTGTTTGCCCCCACTGTTCCTATTGGAAGGCTGTTCCAGAATGAGACTCATGCTAAAAATCACTGGAGTTGGCAATGCTGCATGAGTGAAAATGTGAGGTCATGCTATTGATTCTGCTCAGAGCATGTGACAGCCATCATTTCGTTCAACACAGTGGGGAGAGAACCAGGGACCTCCAGAGCTAAAGCATCAACTGCTAATGGTTGAGTTAAAGAGCCCAGGGGTGAAACATCCTCGGTGGATCCCATCGGGGGCTACATAACGGATTGACCTGTGGGTTAGGTGTAGTGTTGCTCAGTGCTGTTATTTATTTATACACGCCACTGAAACACACAAAATCTGATTAAATTATTATTATTTTTTTTTAAATCAAGGTATTATTTCACCCTGGGGGCCAGATTGCAATCCCCATATTCCTGTTGAACAGTACCTTAGATCAGGAGTGATGCCCTGAAGTAATGGCACTACTCAGGGTGAGTAATGGGACCAGACTCTCAGCTCCTGGGTTTTGTTAAACCTTTAAATAAATGAAACTAAGGGCAGGTCTTCACTGGATTGGCGGGTAGTGATCGACCTATTGGGGATCGATTTATCACATCTAGTCTAGACAGGGATAAATCGATCCCCGAACGCGCTCCCCGTCAACTCCGGAACTCCAGCTCATGAGAGGCGGGAGTGGAATCGACGGGGGAGTGGAAGCGGTCGACTCGCCGCCATCCTCACGGCCAGGTAAGTTGACCTAAGATACGCCAACTTCAGCTATGCTATTCACGTAGCTGAAGTTCTGTATCTTAGGTTGACTGCCTCCCCCCGCCCCCCCTCGCGTAGACCAGGGCCTAAATGGGGGACCTGTCGATGAGATGTCTGGAAGGCCAATGCTGGAGAGGGACCCGTTCGGAAGAGCCCATCAGACAATGACACACAAACCTCTCGGAACAAGAACTACTTTACCTGCCCTAAATTGTCGAAGTTGTACTTCCGCCGGACCCATCTGTAGTGCATGCTAGTGCAGTCGGCTTTAGTGGAGATGTTTTTGGTGTCTGGTCCTTCGCAGCAGTAGAACTTGCCCTTAAAAAGCTGAAATTGAAGAGGAGGGGGAAAAAAATATCTCAGGAAGCCTGGCAGGGGCACTTGGTTCTGTTCCAATGACAGATCATTGTTTGCCTTGGTTGGAATTGGGATTCCTTCCCTTGACCCCGCAGCTGAGGTACCCCTCTTCAGGCACAAAGCCTGAAGCTCCTTTGTTGAGGTAAGAGGATTTCGGGTCCCTGGAGGGATTGGAGTGGCTTGCCTCACACAGCAGGGGAAAGCCTATTCTGAATGGCCTGTCTTGTTGGCGGGCGAGAAGGGACTATCTTGTGGGGAGGGATAACTCAGTGGTTTGAGCATTGGCCTGCTAAACCCAGGGTTGTGAGTTCAATCCTTGAGGGGGCCACTTGGGGATCTGGGGCAAAATTAGTCCTTAGTCCTGCTAGTGAAGGCAGGGGGCTGGATTTGATGACCTTTCAAGGTCCCTTCCAGCTCTAGGAGATAGGATATCTCCATTAATTATTATCTGAATGAGTGCTTGGTTACAGAGGGAGAGTCTTACCTGAACCCCTAAGATCCCAAAGATAATGAAGAAAGCACAGCAGATAAGCACAATATTTCCAATAGGCCTCAGGGACGATATCAAGGTCTCCACCACCAGTTTTAGACCTGGGGCTCTGCTGATGACTCTGGGGGGAAAGCAGCGGAACAAAGCTTGGCACTCATCCTAGACTCATACAACCATAGAATTAAAAGGGACCGCCAGGGCCATCTAGTCTAGCCCCCATGAGCCCATCTTTATTCTTCCTCCCTCTTGTAGGCAGTAAGGCTGATATCACCCTTCTTTATCCCCCATACGTACTGGCACGGTACCCTATCATATAGTATATTATGCTGTACTATTCCATAGCTCCTTTCATCAATTGATTTCAAAGCGCTGTACAGGTGTTAATTAATTAAGCCTCACTACACCCCTGTGAAAGAGAGAAGTGTTCACAGACCTGCCCTTCTCTCGGGGCTAGTATTTAAGGCTCTTTGGACACTCAGGCAGCGGTCTCTGCATCGATTGCACTTGACTCACATTTTGAAAGTTCTCTTTGCACGCGTGAGAGCTGGAAACCTTGGGCCTGGTGTTCATTTATGCCAAGGCCATCTCCCACCATTCGGGAGTGCACGTGTGCTTTAAAGGGCCGTAGTATAGATGCGAATCAGGCCTTTGTTTTTAAATCACAACTTAGAATACAGTTATGCGGCAATTAAAAAAAAATAACGAGGCTGCATAACAACATTATGCATGGTGCCCTGGGTATAGAGTCAGTTGCATGCTCCAATTTACCCTCTCGTAACAGACAGAGCGGGGGTGAAGTTGAAATTGAAAACCCAAAAGGAAAGACTTAGTTTACACAATGCATAATTAAACCCGTGGGACTCACTGCCGTGAGATTTCACTGAGATCAAATATGTAGCAGGGCCTCAGAGCTGATTAGACATTTTTATAGACAATGAGAACATTCACAGTTACATTAGATAGGATAAAAATGTATAAGGGATATAAACCCTCCTGCTGCAGGGCACAAGCCAGTCTCACTAGCTGATGAAGGTTAGGAAGGAATATCTCCTATGGGCAGGTTGTTTCATAGAATCATAGAAGATCAGGGTTGGAAGAGACCTCAGGAGGTCATCTAGTCCAACCCCCTGCTCAAAGCAGGACTAACCCCAACTAAATCATGCCAGCCAGGGCTTTGTCAAGCTGGGCCTTAAAAACCTCTAAGGAGGGAGATTCCACCACCTCCCTAGGGAACCCATTCCAGGGCTTCACCACCCTCCTAATGAAATAGTGTTTCCTAATAGCAAACCTAGACCTCCCCTACTGCAACTTGAGACCATTGCTCCTTGTTCTGTCATCTGCCACCACTGAGAACAACCGAGCTCCATCCTCTTTGGAACCCCCCTTCAGGTAGTTGAAGGCTGCTATCAAATCCCCCCTCACTCTTCTCTTCTGCAGACTAAAGAAGCCCAGTTCCCTCAGCCTCTCCTCATAAGTAATGTGCCCCCATCCCTCTGATAATTTTCATTGCCCTCTGCTGGACTTTCTCACAATTGTCCACTAAAGGTTTCTAGCACCTTCCTCTGAAATATTGGCCACCCTCAGAGACAGGATACTGAACCACTCGTCTGATCTGGAAGAGCAGATGTTGCGTTCGGTGACCTTATATCAAGCCTGAACTTTGCCCCCAAATACCAAGCATGTAAAATCTTTCTAGCAGCATATAGACAGTAACTCACAGCAGTCTTAGCCTCCATTTTATAGCTGGAGCAGCTCAAGCGCAGGGTGGTTGAGCGAGGCCACAGAGAGTCTGTTTCTGGCGGATTTCTGAAGGCAGAGGCAGGTTTAGAGCATTGCAGTTGTGGCTCGCAGTCTTGGGCTCAGACCTTTAGAACACACGTTACTCAGATGTTCCATCTTTGGAAATGCTCAGGAAGGCTAATGAACCAAGGGCTCAATCCTGCAACGTACTGAGCACCCTGGCCCCAATCCAGCCAGGCACTTAAGCACATGTTCAGCTTGCTGTCAGTGGGATCCCTCAAGCCCTTAGTTAAGCACAGGCATAAGTGCTTGGCTGCCTCGGGCCCATGGTGCTCGGCCCCTTTGGCGGGATTGAACCGCAAGACACCGTTTATAAAGGGGAGGGGTGTTTTATCATACGAGGGGGGTTGTTTCCTACCTAAACGGTCCGGGAACTGGCTCAGAGACAAAAGGGATTTGTCGCTGACAGCTCCGTAACAAGAAGGGGTCATTAATGGGCAGCACCGACTGCCTTCTATTTGCAGAGGAGCGCAGCCGTGGATCCAGAGGCATGGTTTACAGCAGCACAGAAAGTCTGGATGTTTTTCTTTTCCATGTGAGTGCCTAGAGAACGGATCTCCTGCGTGGGTCTGAGAAATGTGTTTGTGCCCAAACAGCACCACAAGCCCCGGGGAGTTTTTCCAGGAGGGTGGATGTCTCAATTGAGAAATGTCAAAACTTTTTAAGAGATGGGGGTTGCAGGTTCCTTGTTGGTAGCTTCATTTTGCATGGCTAAGTTAACACTTTAATGCCCAGGAGGCTGATAATTTAGGCAAGCAGAGATGTGTGAAGAAGGGACGGAGGATAAAAGGTAGATGTTGTAAGCCTGGGGCTGCCCAGTGAATAGGTAACATCAGAAAGTTTATACTTCCTCTAAGTGAGGAGTGTTTAAGTCGCTTCTTGTTCTCTCAAGCTAGAAATGAATAATGTGACAGAGAAACTGAATGGTCTCTGGAATAATAGTGCACAACGCTTATGTAAGTAACACCAGAGTCAATGGTGGGCTCTTTGTGGTTGAATTATTCTCTGGAACTAATTCTTCCCAATTCTGTCCCTTTTATTTGTTCATACATCATTTGTGCCATGATTTCCAGTCTTCTTCATAGTTCCAAGGCCAGAAGGAACCATTGTGGTCATCCAGTCTGAGCTCCTGCATGACACAGACCGTAGAACTTCCCCCAAATCATTCCTGTTTAAAATGGCCAATGATGGAGAATCCACTACAACCATTGTGAAATACGGTACTGCCTAAAAAGGCCAAGCCAAGATAGTGCCCCATTGCACTAGGCCCTGTAAATACACAAAGAAAGAGATGGTCCCTACTCTGAAGAGATTGCAGTCTAAGGCTACATCTACACTACAGGGGGGGGTCGATTTAAGATACGCAAATTCAGCTACGCGAATAGTGTAGCTGAATTCGACGTATCGCCGCCGACTTACCCCGCTGTAGGGACGGCGGCAAAATTGACCTCTGCGGCTTCCCGTCGACGGCGCTTACTCCCACCTCTGCTGGTGGAGTAAGAGCGTCGATTCGGGGATCGATTGTCGCGTCCAGACGGGCCGCGATAAATCGATCCCCGAGAGGTCGATTTCTACCCGCCGATTCAGGCGGGTAGTGTAGACCCAGCCTAAGAGGGCAGCAGTAAAGACAAATTCAGACAACAGACCGGGAAACAGAAGCAACAAATTAGATGGAAACATTAATGCCACCTCTTTGTCACCTAGGAAATAACTAGCAAATACACAAAAGCCATTGCTTAGGTAGGAACGGGCCCCATTGTTTCTGGCTTACTAGTGTGATGGGAAGAGGCAAACGGCTCTTTTTCCGAAGGACCACACGTTTCTGGAGCCACCTATCTTATTTCCAAAGAAATTTCATGGGAAAGTGAATGTGTTTTTGTCGGGCATGATGCAAAATGGGCATGGGCAAAGTGAGCTGATAAGAATTCCCCAAGTATTTATACTCTCCTTGTCCCTTTATTACTGTGCTATCAAACAAAATACAAATTCCCTTTATTCCTCTTTCAAATATTGAAAACATGACCTTTCCTCTTCCTAGCCAACAGCTACATTGTGTCCAGGTGGTCTTAGATATACACACACAGGAGAAAGACTACAGAAGCTGGAGCTTATCAAATTATTGCCGGCACCTGTTTAATTGCCAATTCACTATCAGCCAATGCGACCTTCTCACTTGGGAATGGCTGTAAGGTTGTGCAGTGTAACATGTCACTTTGATTAGGGAGCCAGCCTGATATGTAAAATTATGATAAAAAGGCAGTGTGAGGAAGGCATTCATCATACACACAGTGCGAGTTCGATAAAAACTTCCTGCCCCAAACCAGATCAGGTCTTCTAGATAGTGGTGAAGACAAAGTACCAGTCATTTTGGTCTTCCTCACAGGTGCTGATGTGTGCATAAACAACAGGTGGACCAAAACCCATTTGGTGTTCACATTCATTCACTTCTGATAATAAGCAATTGAAAGCTCAAATATTTCTCCATCACCACTGAGGGCTTGTCTACACTGGATTATTTTAAATTGGTTTAAAAATACAAGTTAGTTAAATTACTGTGCAGACACACTCTTATTGGTTTCAGACTGATTATACTGGGTTAGCTTGGGTCTGTAAATTGATCAATGCCAGATAAACAGATCAAAGCCAAGCTCACAGCAATATATGAGTCCACACAGGAGGCTGTACCAGTTTAACTAAAGTGGTTTAAAATCATACCGTTAGCTAAATTGGTTCAACCTTGTGTGTAAACCAGGCTGGAGACTGCAAAGCTGGCCCGGAAATCTTCACAAAAACACAACCTTGCCCTTTTCATAACTTCTTATGACTCTGATGCTGAAACAGAGAAGGATCCTGGCTTGGTGTTAATCCAGAAATGTGACTGACGTTTTACAACTTTGGAAGAACCCCTCTACTAGAGCAATTACTTGTTTTTCCATCCCAGAGCAGATTCACTACAATCAGCGTTGCCAATTTCTGTTAATACTCATTTGTAGTGAGAATAATTTTTTATGGCCCAGTAAAATACCATTAGTTTTCCCATCATTATCAGTTATTGTTCTATCAGAGCATTTTCATCCTGAATTTGCAAGGATGCCATAAAGTGAGATGCGCTATCATGACGATTCCAATTGACATGGTGCATGCATTGCAGTGAAACCATTCAGTATTTTTAGTGTGTCCCAGTGGATAGATTACTGGGACTCAGGAGGCCTGGCCTATTGTTGGTGGGTGAGTCACTTCATCAACCTGTGCCTCGTTCTCCCCACCTGTAAAGGAGGAACAATGTTCACCACCTTTGTGAAGCGCTTTGAGGTCTTTGGATGAAACGTGCTATATGAGCGCTAGCTTCAAGAGGATATTTGGCTTCAGAAGAGTTTCAGTAGCTTAAGGAATCAAGTCTTTCCCTTCAAAGTTCTTGATTCATCAAAACAAAACAAAGGGCTCACCTACATGGCCAGTTACTGCGTGACAAGTCCGGGTGTGAATCTACCGCACACCAGATAGCTGCACAGTAACGTCCCAGGTGGACACTGCTACAACACAGTGAAAGTCCTGGAATGGAGCTTAGCTTACTGTGCTTTCAAGCAGCAGTAGCCAAGCGGTGTACTTGGACTTCCACTGTAGATTCAGACCATGGCTTAACTCTTAATAGCTTGCCATGAAGACAAGCCCAAACCCCACACATCCATTTTGCCCAGTGTGAAAGTACCGGAGAGGCCTCAAGGTCCGCAGCAATCTTAAGACTCGAAGGATACCCAAAATCTTAGCCCCGCCTGCTGATGCCATGGAGACGATAATATCAATGATGGATACAAAGACCAGGACCCCATCCAGGACATTCCAGCTGCTTTGGAGATAGGTATTTTCCCCAGAGAAGAAGCCAAGGGCCACCACCTAGAACCAGTAGGAGAAAGATATTTAGGCTGTGGCCTCATGCCTTTTGCTTATTTGCTGTACATGATGGACGCTGACGTGCAGTGAAATACAGCTCATCTTAGCTCTCAGACCACAGAGGCCAGACCTCATTGTGGGTTGGCAGGTTTAGCGCAGACACATAATTACCTTCACCATCATCTCAGCAACAAAGATTGCAGTGAAGATGTAATTGGAGACACTCAGAAATATCCTCTCCTGTAAAACAGAAATCAACAGCTGGAGGCAAGTTATTTAAACAGCAGAAACCCAGCATCCTCCATCCCGCGGGTTCCTTCCCCGATGTGGCTGGGGAAAAGTTATTGTGGGTGCAGAAAAAGGGATGGGGGGCTGCTCACCGTGCTGTGGGGGTCAATATCGGGCCTCTCCAGTGCAATGGTGATGCAGTTGAGAAAGATGAAGACCAGAACCACATGGTCAAACATTTTGTGGGCTATAACCTTCTGGCACATCGCTCGAATCCTGGGGGAAAAGAGGCAGAAAGGAAGAGGTCATGGCCAGAAGCCAGTCTGGGTCAGCAAGCTTGGAACTCACCCCTCTGACTGGGATTTCCTTTCTTGAGAGACTCCTTTAAATCCTTTGATGGTAACTACCTCAGCGTGCTGAGATAGGTCCTTCCTGTGCACAGTTTGCTGCACTCGTTATCAATGAAAGAAATAACAATCATAATTTTAACTGTATTAATAAGTCACCTCAGCTTCCTGCCAAGGTGCCGACGGCCCCGTCCAGTGATTCTGCCTATCACAGAAACGTTACTTAGAGCACAAGGGTCCGACTTTGGACATTCTCACTCAGTCCTTCCCCATCCAAGAGTTTTGCCTACGGAAGGGCTGACTAAAACTGGAGTCTGGAACAGCCCCTCCTGTGGTAAAACCCACTCAAATGGCTAGGAGAGAGAAACACAAGCCCTGTGAGGATTCCCTCACAGAATTCTTCCCCCTCAGTCGGGGCTGGGTTTGTCCTGCCCAACGGAATGAGCTTCTCCCAAGCCCCAGTTTTCAGCTGCCAGCCCACCCAGTGGACCGGGGTTTCTTACCGATTCTGAGGAGAAAACAAGTAGAGGGACCAGTCTTCATGATTCTTGCACCATTCCGGTTTGTAGGGCTCCAGGGCTTTACGAATCCTGTAGCAGTAACTCTGGAGAGAACAAAGAAATTGCTCTTTTCTTTAGTTTTCCCAGCTCTTTAGCCCACGGGGTCCCTCTGCCCTTCTCAAACGACCCTCTGAATTCTTTGCTCTATAGGTGGTTTCTGGACAAGGCAGTGTTAGGTCTTCATTTTCACAGCCAAATTCTATCTGTGTCCTTATCTGGCCCCCATTACCACAGTAAAGTGACGTGCCAGAGGTCCAAATGGAGCCTGTGGCCAAGCCAGGAATTGCACTCAAGTTTCCCCGTGTCCCAATCCAAAGCCCTATCCAAAACACCATCTTTCCTACCCTCCCATCAGGCTCGCAGAGAAATGAATAAGAGCCCCACACAACGGAAATACTGTACACGTGCAGTCCAAGGTAGAATAGAAACCTTGCTACAGGGCAATCTGACGCTCAGACCAGCAGCTGGGATTGGGACTGACGCTGACGCAGGCTGGTAAAGATCTAATGCTTTTTCTCTGCATGAGGAAGGGAAGCTTCCATGAACCCTACATACATGGCCAAACCTTGAAGCCCTTACTCCCTCAAAGCTTCCCCCAAAGTGAGCGGGAGCTACGGGGTGCTCGCTGCACTTGAAACCAATCCAGTCATATTTTGTCTCTTCATCTTCCCACCAGACAGAAGGACTGAGGGACTTCCAACTTTCATGGTGTTGCACTAAGTGGTTATTTAATCCCCCCAGGTCTATGAATTTTTTGAGCATCCGCCTAAACTCCCCTATCCAGAGGCACTGAAAATCCTGTTTTGTTTTTCACAATACCAAAATGTTGTGCCTAAGCTACCTAACCGCGTCACTGTAATTACATCGACACCGGTTTACGTGCTGACCCTCCATGCTGGCTGACATGAGGCCAGTTTTTCTATTTCAGAGATGAGTCTGACTGTAGCGTTGCGACTCCAGTCTGAAAACTCAAACCGGGTATCAGCAGTGAATGGAATCCTTTGAGCTTTATCCTCCCTTCACGGAAACTCTGGAGCAAAGTCCCTGAAACAGGAATCAGGCTCTGGAGAGGTCACAGTGGAGGGTTAACAAACATCCAGCTTGGTGCTGGAGAGCAGCTGAGTTAATGCTGCTCTTGCAAAGGGCATTGCAAGCTGCTCTGGGCCACCCACCAAGCCGGGACATGCCACACGTCACCTCCTCTTTCCTTGGAAGGTGGAACTTTCTGGAAGTTGGGAGAACAGATACAGCAGGTCCAGAAGAGCTGACAGCCAAGATAGGGCTTGCAGTGCTGAGAACACAAGGGAAAAGATGGCTGTGCCCCAAGGGGGCTGTGCACAGAGAGGTGTGACGCTTCCCTGGAGAGGGAGCCAACGGCCTCACACTCTGCACTGAGCCTAGAGAAGGGCCTGTGTGGCTGACTGAGTCCAGAGGAAAGTGGGGGTTTCTCCATTTCAAAGTGAAGGGTAGATTGGGGCAAGCCCAGAGGGAAAGGGCTCCACATTTCCGAGCATGCCTGGGAGAGGACCCATGTTTCACAGTAAGCCTGGGGGAAGTGGGGGCCTGAAATTGATAGCAAGCCCAAGGGAGAGGCCCCAGGCTTGCAAGTGAGTCTAGGAGAGAGGGTTCTGCATTTCCAGCAAGCCTGTGACGGAGGGGTCCCACATTTCACAGCAACCCCAGGGAGGCCCTGCATTTTGGCGAGAGCTGGAAGGTGGAGGTGGTGGCTGTTTCCAAGCAAGCCAGGGGCTGATTTGCATGTTCAGATACAAACCACGGGCAATGCAGGTGCCTTTGGCCAGGTGCCACTTTGCGAGGTGTTGTTCATTCAGAGCACAAACACAGACAATGCAAAGCGAAGTCACGGAATGAAATGCAGCGACGTAATTTTCTGTGACCTGCAGCCGCTGCGTTCCCCACCGCTCTAGTTAAATGGTGGGTTGGGGACAGAGGACACATCTCTGTACTGATGCCTGGGGGTGAAATTTAGTTGAGATGGGTCTCAACCGCAGCCAGGGATTGTAGCTCACCCAGGTGGGTGCCCATCACCTGGACACTTCACCTTGCCTACAGATCAGACAGTAACAGAACCCCCCCTGTTCGCAAACAAAACTCTTTGGGAAGTGGATGCCAATTCACGAGGAACTGGACTCTTTCATCTACACGAGCCAGTAGGTGGTAACGTCTCTGCCCAGGATTTGAACAAGCATCTTACAGGGGAAAGGCTCCCTTACCCCCAGGGCTGCCCTATCCCCACGGCAACTTACATCGTCCATGTCGTCGTCGTAGTCCAAGAGGTCGTCCTTGTGGCTGTCGATGCGCAGGAAGAACTCGCTGGGCACATGCACCACTTTGCCATTGCAGTCCTGGTACTCTGTGGGCAGCACGGCCATGGGGTTGATGCTGAGGGAGTGGCGCATGGTGGGGAGCTGGAGAAGCTCAGGCAAGTCCAAGGAGCTTCTGTAATCCAGGGACTCCGCCCGGCGGTGCAGGGTGGCTCTGCTGACAGTGCTGGACTTGGCATCATCAGAGTCATCATCCGTGCTCCCTTTCCCCTCCCCAGAGAGCAAGGACTCTCTTTCCCCAGACTGGTTCTTCTTTTTGAGGCTTGGGGCCCTGCCGAGGCTGTTCCAGCTTGAGCGGCGGCTTCCCCAGTTGCTGTTGGGTCCCCAGTTTGCACACGGCGAGCTGCGGAGGCTGGACTGAGAGATGGGAAAAACACATGAGATTTCACCCTCAAGCAGAAGAGGGAAGGAAACGGCTCAGAAGGAAAGGAATTTAGCCCAGCAATTACGGCACAAACTGCCAGGCGGCTCCAGAGACAAGACAGTCATTCAGTTAAGAGCAGACAGGGAACATTGCAGGTGTTGTTAAGGGCTAAGAAGGTAAGTTCATGCTGCTGGACGGGGCCCCACACTGAGAAGGCTGGAGTTCCAGTTGAGTGCTTTGCTGCAATCTCTCTCATCTCCTTGGCTCCCATATACCTGGGTACCCAGGTGAACCCACATCGAAGGTGTTCCTTTAAAGTGCACCCTCTGCATGGGTAGAACCCTTCGCAGTGCAGGATTCTTGAATCCCACGTAGGTTTTAAGCACCCAGGGTCCTGCCTGTGCAGGCCAGCCACATTAGAAAGGCGCCAAGAAGGCTTCCATAGGACTTCCCCTTTTCCAGAATGACAAAAGCTATTGATTCCCCCCCTCCGAAATTACACTCAACGCACTGTGGCCTGGGGTCTGAGTCCACATACCTGACTCAACACCCGTCTTAAAACATTCCCCATGTAAACTGGGCACAGCTAATGAAAATTCAAGGCCAGCGCCGCATCTGCTCCAGATCTATGCTTCTCACGGCAAGCGGAGGAGCCCAGCCAAAGAGGATTTTATGGAATCCCCTCGTGGGGTCACAGAGCCCTTTTATAGAACACTTGGTGTAGTCCTGTTTTTCAGAGAAATCAGTTACAGTGGGACTGCTCGACACCAACTTGATGGCAGGGCAGGGATCAGTCACCGGAGATACATTCTCGTGTGTGTCCGTAAAAATCACACAACTGGTTCCTAAGGGTTTGTCTCTCATTTACCCTAACTAAGATCCCTGTACACCACTCTGGCAGCAAAAATGTGTCCAGCCCTAAGACCCTATTCCCACCACGTAATATTTTTTTAAACACCTAAGTGATTTAGGTGTCTAAATCACATTGGCTTTCAATGGGTCTTAGGCACCTAAGTGCTTTTGAAAATGTTACCCAGACAGGTTTCAGAGTAACAGCCGTGTTAGTCTGTATCCGCAAAAAGAAGAACAGGAGTACTTGTGGCACCTTAGAGACTAACAAATTTATTAGAGCATAAGCTTTCGTGGACTACAGCCCACTTCTTCGGATGCATATAGAATGGAACAGACTCCAAAGAGAGACTGCTGAGCTAGAATTGATATGCAAACTAGACACAATCAACTCCGGTTTGAATAAGGACTGGGAATGGCTGAGCCATTACAAACATTGACTCTATCTCCCCTTGTAAGTACTCTCACACTTATTATCAAACTGTCTGTACTGGGCTAGCTTGATTATCACTTCAAAAGTTTTTTTTCTCTTAATTAATTGGCCTCTCAGAGTTGGTAAGACAACTCCCACCTGTTCATGCTCTCTGTATGTGTGTATATATATCTCCTCAATATATGTTCCATTCTATATGCATCCGAAGAAGTGGGCTGTAGTCCACGAAAGCTTATGCTCTAATAAATTTGTTAGTCTCTAAGGTGCCACAAGTACTCCTGTTCTTCTTGTTACCCAGACAGTAGCCTTATTTTTCCTTAAATATGTACTCAAATGGACTCCCCCCCCAGTAAATTTCTGATGATCATTATTTTGTAACTGCAATTTGCATTGCTGAATAGTTCCTGGGACGAAAGCGTTCGAGGTCAGAGCAGCGAAGCCTAGAAAGAAATCTTTTCTCTTAACGTTTTCCTTCCGGCACAGAAACAGAGCTGACTGCTTTAAGCATTCGCGTTAGTTTCGATTAAGGTTCATCTCAGTGCTGTTCCATTGGGTAGCTGCTTATGTCCTGATTCGAGCCATGAGCCAGCAATCCCATGTAAACCCAAGACAAACTAGAGAGTCATCTCTGTTTTCTTTTCAGAAGCATTACCCTGGCTAAGCATCTTACCAAAGGTGATAACGGTTCTACCTCAGCACGTTGCATGAAGTGCATTCATGCTCCACTGCTTTGATTTCAACATGATATTGAAGTTACGTAGTGAAAAACAGGGCCAATAAGCAGAGCTAGAAACCCGTTTTTATCCATTAACTCTGGTCCTTCTGTATTCACGCCTTCCCACCCACTGCCCTGTTGTGAGTGCAACAAAATCTACGGCCTGTTCAGTAATTCCAGCCATCTCTCTCCCCTCAGATGGTTATTCCCTAAGGATAATCCATTATTTCAGCTCTTGGTTTCTGTTTGTTCCCCTCACGAAGGGGCCATTGTATAATAAACAAGAACCGAGCAGAACAGCCGTACGAGGGGTGAACAAGCATTCAGATTCCTTCGCAGTCATTCCAAGACGGTTTATTCCGGCCTCACAGGTGGGCCTCACATCTAGCCAATCATTAAAATGCCACAAGGAATTAGGGCCCTGCAGAGCCACCACCCCTTAGTTCCGCTTGACAGATGCGTTGCTCATCTCTGAGACGCCCGGGGGCTGTGCAGTCATCTCTGAGACACCCTGCTGTCTGATCTCATCTTCCCACCGATCACTTCATTTCCACCACCCAACCCAGGGTAGGAAAAATTACTGCTGAGTGGCAGTGCATCATGGGATAGGTAAGTCACCACTATGTATCATGGGAGATGTAGTCCAACCAGGGAGCTGGGCCAACAGAGGGGAATGGGGACTGAGGGACCCAGAACTATAAATCCCATCAAACACGGTGACAGGTCAGGCCGTGCAGAGATTAATGTCTACCTGAAACAAAACATTATGACATTTCCAAATCAAAATTTTTCACATCTTCTCATTCGGTGATAGGTTTAGATACTTTGAATTTTTGTCTGAAAACAAATTTGAGAATTTCCCACAGAATGGCAATTCCGATTCGCGATCAGCTCCGTACACAACCTTGATACGTTACCAAACCCACCCAAAATGTTAAAAGAGCATTAAAGGTTGCAAAATCAAGTACTCAAAAATTAGTAAATGCCAAAATGAAGATTGCCAGTGTGCAACCTTAATTATGTCTTTTTGTGTGTATGCATTACGACACCGTCTTTAATTACATGATCACTTACTATTTTTTCCCACAGGACCCCTGCCTCATTCAGTGCACAGGCTGGACCTGCTCTAGGGATGAGCCAGGGCTACCAGGAGGTTGCTGTCTGTGGGAAAGCCTTTTCACAAGGATGACAAAGGGCAAGTCCATGACCCACCCCCTGCTAAATTTCAAATCCTAGCTCCAAAGCACGGGGACACTAAAGCTGGTCAAAGAAAAGGTCACCCGAATTTTTTAACATGGGAAGAAACAATGTATTTTTTCCCAGCCTCCCTCTCAGAAATGGCTAAACTGTTTTGGTTGCAATTTCTCAAAACAATTCAGCCTGAGGCAGATACACAGCATGGAAAAGTTCAGCCCAAATGGTGAGAGTTTTTCAAAGTTATATGCAATTGAAAACAGGGTCTTATAATGGGAAATATTGGGCAACCTTAATCAGAGGCAGTGCTACCAGCCCTGCTTATAATATTATACATTTATATCTCCCCCTGTGTTATATAAAAGGCAGATAATAGGGGGAAACTGCTAATACTGGTAACATACCAAGGACTTTTGATCGTAGCTCAGTGGATCAACTGAAGCATTGCTCCCTCTCCTTGAGTCCACGAAGGTGTGCACCGAATCCATGTGCGGCGAGCACTTTGGCGTTGGCATGGGAGTAGCAGCAGTGCGCATGATGATGGGAGGGGGTATGCTCGCCCTGCCCTCCACGTGACCGTTTGGGGTGATGGCAAGGGAGTACATCTTCATCTCTGGAAAGAAGGCGAGCTGCAGTTAGGCCTCCGCTCAGGAGCTTAGCTGAGGACTGCAACCAGCACTTTTAAAACGGGCAACCCCCGTTTGTCTCCTATTGACTTCACTGAATGGAAGATCAAATTGAAATTCCTTGGTGCCACCAATGCCAGGTTGGTCTTTCATAGGAGATAGAAGGCCAAGCACAGGAGCATTCAGAAGGCCCAATCTTAATAATAATCCCTAGCTCTTACCTAGCACTCTTTATCAGTAGATCTCAAACGGCTTTAAAAAGGGGTTGGTATCATTATCCCCACTTAACAGATGGAGGAAGCTGAGGCATGGTGAGGTGAAGTGACTTGTCCAAGGTAACTTAGCAGGATAGCAGCAGAGCCAGGAATAGGACCCAGGTGTCCTGAGGACCAGTCCAGTGCTCTGTCCACTAAGCCATCAGCATTTGCTGAGTTAGAAACTCATCCTGGACTACACAAGGAGTTTCAGGTGCGCAGGAGCAATCAGGATTGGAGTTGTGGATTGTATGGCTATTATTTTCCCCCTAAGAGAAACGGCTGTTCGTCCTCATGTGTTGGCCAAATTACAATCTGGATAAATTATTCTTCTCTTCCTGTGGTGCGGAGATTTCATGATTTGTAAAGGGCTTTGGATTCCTTCGGGGCTGAAGGCACTGTACAAATGTGCCCTGTAATCGTTAGTCATCCATTCCAGGGACAGGAAATGCGAAGGGTTTCTAAACATGCATTCATTTATAGGAGCAATCCTTATACAACAGAATAATTGAATGAACTACTTTTCCCCGATAATTGCTGCTAGTTAATAAAAAGGAAAGGGAGCAATTACATCATATTGTTTCAGCTCTATGGCAAGGGAAAATGGACCTCTCCTTGAGACACGGCAACACAGCATCAGATCTTTTCAGAAAGCAACAGAATGTACTCGTTAAAAATTGCAGAAACTGTATTCCTGATGAAGATAAACAAGAATCTATATAACAAAACTCCTTCTGCACTACTGAGTGCAGTAATACTCTGTCATCAAAAGCCTAGATTCAAATACAAGGTCTGGAGTCGAGAGCAACGCTTAATCTATTCTGTCTCAGTGGATTTCGGTTAATGATTGCAGAGTCTGCTGTCTGGGGGAGGGGAGAGGATGGGACCATCTGCCATACGTAGGAGAGAAGAACAATTTTACACTGGTACAGGTAGTTCAGGAAATGATTCCACCTCCACTGTGCTGAGAAAGCCAAGGGTTTTATTACCCTTGCTAATTCTCCTCTGATGCTTGTTTTTGTCATGCAGTGCCCTTGTCTTTTTAGCATTAGTTTGCTTATTTGCTTATGCACAAAGAGCCTGAGCATAAACCACTGAAGTCAATAGAAGCTTTGCCAATCACTTCAAGGGGTGGAAGATCAAGTCCCAAATCTGCTAATCTGCACCACACAAGAGCCTTCTGTCTATACACCTTTTACAGGCCAATGGGTTTGTAATGGGATCATTAATGCCCTTATGTTGTTTGTACACATGATGGCATTTAGGAGGTTTATGGAGACTGGAAATGGTCACGTTATTCCTTGTCCACAGTTTATTCTGAGAATTCAGCCCTTCGCTGACAGAACAAGGAGCAATGGTCTCAAGTTGCAGCGGGGGAGGTTTAGGTTGGATATTAGGAAACACTATTTCACTAGGAGGCTGGTGAAGCACTGGAATGGGTTCCCTAGGGAGGTGGTGGAATCTCCTTCCTTAGAGGTTTTTAAGGCCCGGCTTGACACAGCCCGGCTGGGATGATTTAGTTGGGAATTGGTCCTGCTTTGAGCAGCGGGTTGGACTAGATGACCTCCCTTCCAGCCCTAATATTCTATGATTCTATGATTCTATTTGTGAGCTCCCTGAGAATAAGTGGCAATTTCCTTCCTGCCCTGAAATGAGCCTGTTATTCGAAGTGGTTCTGCAAACAGTTTATACAAAGGAATTTCAGCCTGTGGATTGTTCGCCAACCGTCCGCAGGGAAGCTGAATTTGATAACCCAATATCTGGAATTTTCCAGTTGAGCTGAATGACTGGGCAGTTAAATCACCTAGTATTGCTCTAGCTCTCTCAACTGGGAACCCCAACCATTCAAATACTTCTGTTTCTACCTGAAATTAATTCCATTTGGTCGCCAAATGACTGTCATTTCATTGAGTCAAATGAATTTTGGCTACAGGCCCGAAAGACACTTTAAAATTCTCCTAACAAAACCCCACGCTGAAAATTAAAAGGGGACGAGATGTAATGTGACCAAATAGCCAATACAGTTTAATATCTGAGGCAAGGATATATTGAAAAGCAACACACGTTCTCTCTTCGTATTTGTGAAGACTGGAAAGTCTTTTTCATAGTCGAAACACTTTTTGAATAGTTGAAAATGCAAAACTACCGCCCCACAGGCATAACAGCCAGGTGAGTCACTACGTGAAACGTACTGCCCCCAAGGGGAGATAACAGGGATAGAGCTCCCAAATTGGAGATTCCCAAACTTTTCACTAAGTTGTATTTTGTCTCTTTTGGGGACCCATTGCACCTGCTCCTCCCCCTCCCCAGCCCTCTAGTCCCAAGCCCAAGCCTCCTGGTTGGCTCCCCCTTCTGTGCCCCAGCCAGCCCCTCTCTCCCCACAGCCGGGCTGCAATCGCTACCAGGCTGCTGGCTGTCTGCTCGCTGGTTTCGGCAGCTTCCTTCGCACTGCACTTGCCACGGAGATCCCACCCCCTCCCCATGCCTCTGCCTGGGGATGTCACAGCACCAGAGAGGGGGGTGGAAGGTGGCTGGGGAGAGGGAGTGCTACCATGCCCACCTGTTGGGTTGGGACGCATCATGTGGGAAACACTGACCTAAACAATTCTACAGGCCTCTGGAAGCAGAGTTATAACATAGCTATGCACACTGCAGAAGGAAATTCAAGCTTATTCCTACCTGTTGCACAGAGGTCTTTCAGCTTCTCAATATCCTCATCAAAGTTGGCAGAGGTCTTGTCCTCATCCGTGTCTGACTTGTTGGCATCACCCTGCAGGGAGGTGACAGGTGAATTTAATGTTTGATTAGTGTTTTGCTCTTGACCAAGAGAAGTTTTCGAATAAAATTCCCCAGATCCCTTTAAGTTACTAATGCCAGACCAATGGCTGCCCACATACTTCATCCCATCAGAAAGGCCATGTCATCTCGTGGGTAGAGCATAGACCTGGGCCATGGAAGAGTATGCTTCGAGTTCTAGCTCCTACACTGACTTGTTGAGCGACCGCTGGCAAATCTCTCAACCCGGCCGTGCCTCACTTTCCCTAACTTGACATTTGCAGCTGTTGGATTGTTCACTAAAATGGGGACCATGAGACTTACCTGTTGTGGGTATTAATCAAGTAATGTTTTGAAAGCTGGGGCAGGGACTCTCTCTTCGACTGTGTTTGTACAGTGATTGGGGCCTTTGGGCACTATCATACTATATGCGCTAAGCATTATTATGTGTATTAGAACTGCTTTGAAATGCCCTTATACAAGATATAGCTACTGCCAATGCTGCTGCATTCACCTCAGTGTCTAGCATAACTGAACAATGAGTCCCATCGCAAAATGTAGAAGTGCTGTTACCATCAGAGACGTGACTAAGAAAATCTGGCATCACGGGGTTCCGTATCTAACCTCTCTCTCCATGATCCCAACTCACAAGCGGCTGGGTTTAGATGTCAAAAGGGTATTTTTCTAGCTGCCAGTGCTGAAAAACTCAACCCAGGGATCTGAAAAATCAAGCCATACCCTGTCTTTCATCCTGCCTCGTTATAAAGATTCTGCAATCAGAAGCCACCTGGCAGCATTGTAGGATGAGGTAGAATAGAACCTCGCTTGCTCTTCCATAACTGCACCTGCTCTGCAGGGCTGAGATAGTCCTGGGAGTTTATTTATGTCAGTAAAGTCAGCAGATGTGGCTTGAAGACAGAGAGAGGGGGTTGAAAGTGAAGATGATAACCACAACTGGAGACTTAAGACTTGGGGGCTTTATGACAACTGAGTAACCACCTTCCTCCAGCCTATTTCCACTCAGGCTGGGCAGTTAAAACACTCTCTCCTTCCAAAACATCTGCCTATCTATTTGTTTTTTTAAAGATCAGTATTTAATGACAGCCAGTTTGTTGGCTGACTCTTGCCTCAATATCTTCAGCAAACAAACACAGATCACGGCATTTCACGATGGAGAGCAGGGGGTCTGTGCCTCGTGAGGAAACCTCTGAGCAGCAGCCAGTGATTTTCATCTCTGTGCTGTCAGTCTGTTATCTCTGTGAATCAGGCTGGGCTCCCCAGCGGTTTGGAAAACGATCTTGTCTTTATCCTTCATGCTGTAACATCTTTCTTGCCTATGGTGCATCTCATGCAGGGGGCCTAGTTAACAATTCTGTCTAGTCATGTTGCTTTTTGTTGCACATCTCTATACTGGAATATTATACAAACACCACATGGAAAACCGTGCAATCCTTGGAGGAAACAAATAAACAATCATTTATTACCATAACAGGTAGGGTGGGATTTTCAGATGCACTCAGGGCTGAAACTCAGCTGGTAGAAGGTTGTAGCTCCACAGAGCACTACCCCAGATAGGGTGACCAGACAGCAAGTGTGAAAAATTGGGACGGGGGTGGGAGAGGGTAATAGGCACCTATATAAGACAAAGCCCCAAATATCGTGACTGTCCCTATGAAATTGGGATATCTGGTCACCCTAACCCAAGAGGACTCCTGGGAACTGTGCTGGTGATCTGTACCTCAGCATTGGCCCAGCTCTGTGCCCATTGAAGTGGATGGAAGTTTCACCATTTTGTTCAGTGGGAGCAATTAGGCCAGTACTGAGTGCTTTTGTACATCCTCCCCAATATAGTCATGAACAGACCCCGGATTAGACACTTTGGTATCCACAGCAGTGCTACAGCACAAGTGGTGAATGGACACGCACGCACACGCTGCCCCATCATGGACCACCTCTAGCGTGGAAGAATAATTCAGTCTTCACAGTCTCTAGTGTCTCCTTCTAGACCGCCAGCAGGAGGGCCAATGGTGACAGTGAGTTTGGGATTTGGGACAAGACCCTTGATTCCTTTTACACACAGGGCCCTGACCAGCAACCGGAAGATTATGTTGTTGAGAGGTTTGGCATGCCAAAGCCGAGCCCTCAGCCACACAATCCTCTTTGAAATGTCTTTACCAGATTTGAACACGGGTTCTTTGCTTTCTTATATCCAGGTATGCTACCAAAGAGACTAACCTAAATTCATTTAAAAGGCTGGAGTACAAATGCTTGTCTTGTAAAGTTCTCCTAAACAATTTCATCCTGTGTGTGGTCAGCAAGACAGAACTGCTCTGGCAGGCTGTCGAACCGACCCATCGAGGCTACAGAGAAGTTGTGCAAATTGGTTTCTGTAAGGAGCACAGTTTCTTAACTGGTGCCTGTACAAATCCACCACGGTCTCAGCAGACACACACGGCTCTCCCCAAGGTGGTGATGAACTTGATTTCTTTGGCAGTGTGTTGCTAAGTGGTGCAGCCAGAGCAACAGGTTAAAAGAGGGGATTGAGTTCCTTTGTTCATCTTTTTTGTTTCATGGATGACGAATTAACATACAATAGCTGTTAGATCTGCATAATTTTGGAAGCTCTGGGTGGCGTTGTACAGCAGATTTGAGATCGTTTTCCAGTCAGTCAATCTGGAACCTCTACGTGACTCAGCTACACAAGCATAAGTTTTGCCCTTTTGCTCGTAGTTCTGCAGTCATACATGCAAGTCAGGGATGCTCTACACGAAGCATGACCTTGTGGATTTCCGTTTCTATTCTCTTTCTTTGATGTCCCTATCAAATTTGCACCATTCGTAAGTCAAGATCTGAAGATCAAGCTGGGTTTTTTCTGCCTCTGACAGCATCATCAATAGAGGAATCCCTCAATCAAATTCAGTTGGCAATTTTGTCAATGATACATAGGATAGAACAGAACTCAGCTTGTTTCCTTAGCTGTAGGGGAGGGCCAACAATAGCAACCCCCCCACAATTCTATCAGTAAAGTCAGCCCTCGTGACTTGGAATCAGGGCCGGCTCCAGGGTTTTGGCTGCCCCAAGCAGCCAAACAATAAATAAATAAAAAAGCCGTGATTGCGATCTGTGGCGGCAATTCGGCGGGAGGTCCTTCGCTCCGAGCGGGAGTGAGGGACCGTCCGCCGAATTGCCGCCGAACAGCTGGACGTGCCGTCCCTCTCCGAAGTGGCCGCCCCAAGCACCTGCTTGGAGTGATCGAATGACTAAGAAGGGCCCATTTGTATATAACCACCTTTCTGACCGTACTCACATGCAGTGTCAAAGAAGAAGAGCAAGGCAAAAGATCTCAGACAAGTTCCTCTGCAGTACATGACTTTATGTGGATTCCTGTTTAAAAGACTTTTCATATTTTGGCATCAACAGCTAGTCAACGAATCAAAGAATAAAGCCGCAGGAAAATAAAAAATCCTCAGCTCTGCTGAATGCTTCTCCCTGCGAGTTGCAGCCAAGGAAGATTTGCCAGTCTTTGCTGTATAAAAACTAGAGCTAAGTTATTCATTTATAAGCACGCAGTTTGATACGAGGCCTCGTGGCTGAAATATGGCTCTGGTGGGATTTCTCTAGTGCATACTGTACCTAGCTAAGAGACAATTGACAAGCCGATAGCCATAAGCTTTGCCAAGCCCCCTAATGAAGGAAACCAGAAAGAAAAATGCACGCTACAAATTTAATTGCTGGGGTGGTTGGGCTGTTCTGATGCTGGCTTTAAAGACTGTCTCTCACACATTTAAATCACAGTCTGTAACAGCTCCAAAAGGAGCTATTAAACACTAGCAAGAAAACAGGGTCCATTTCGCTAAGACTGTAATTACATATTTATAGAGAATATTGCACAAGGCTACCAATTTCTGTCTTCATATTAGCACGATTCAGACGTTTAGAAAACAAGCAGGAGACAGAACATTGTGGAAAGGTCAGGGTGGCTTTTGCAACAAACAGGTTTGCTGAATGGAGAGAATTTTCTTTTTCCCAACGCAAACCCCACATTATTTCCACAGCAAGGATTCAACCTGTGACCTCCGGAGCTAAAAAACATGAGTTTTGATGACCTGAGCTAGTAGACACAGTAGCTGTTAGCTGTTAGCCCAGGCTGCGGTGGACTCATAGTATTTCAGCTACTAGAGTGGGACAGAGAGCCTGTGAGTAAATGAGTGTTATATTTGGTAGTCAGAACACAAGATGGTAAACCAAGGGGGTTGTCGGTCATGCTGAGGGGACAAATGAATAGACGCGAGAGCCAGAGCATTATATGTACAGTATTATATATTACTTAGTCCTGCCTTGAGTGCAGGGGACTGGACTAGATGACCTACTGAGGTCCCTTCCAGTCCTACACTTCTATGATTCTACGTAGGAGATTGATTGTGTAGGGCTTTGGGGAAAAGGGGAAGGTGGTTACATTTGCTTCAGGAGGTAAGGGGAAACCAGAAAAGATATTTGAAGTGGAGCTGGACTTGTCTGGAGCCATGGGCATGTGAAGGGAGCTTTAGTGAGCTGACCTAGTATAATCCAAGGGAGAAGAGGACTATCCTTTAACTTAACTCTAAGTTACAAACTAGAACTCTCTGTCTCCAGCCAGGCATTTGGCTGGGACCCTTACCAGACTCGCTTAATGCATCATTATTTGTTCACTGAAGTCATCACAGAAAAATATATGGGGCAAATATGATTTTTCTCTGCTTGCTCTCTCGTATTGAATGAAACAGCTTGGAATAAGCAGAAGTATTATAAATCCCCAAGACAGTTAAAAACGTTCCCAGGCAGAGTGGCTAACGAAAGCACCGATTTCCCCCCCACACACCAAGACTAGCTCGTGAATAATTCAGGGCCCATTCCCCAGGTCCTCTTCCATTGTTTGTTTTCGTCAATGACAACAAATTTAAAGACAAGTGTCTTATCAAAGACGGGGAGCTGGGGCCTAGCACACAGGGATTAAAGGGTGTCAATGAAACAGCAATAGTGTAGCTGATAAAGTTGAATGGGCAAGGAAGGCCTCTCTCCTGCCTGCCTGGGTACGGAGCATGAATGTGGACTTGCACTTAGAAAAAAACAGGTGAAAAGTGCAAAGTATGACTGGCTGGGTCTGCCTGGCAACATCACACAGCTGCATCTACTCTACACCCCAAGCAGAACACAAAGGAACACTGCTCAGCGGACTCCTGGATTTCAATTAGCTATTACAATTTTTGGCACAGCCTGTGCACTTCATCTGGAATAAATAAATAAAATAAATTAATGGAGATATCCCATCTCCTAGAACTGGAAAGGACCTTGAAAGGTCATCAAGTCCAGCCCCCTGCCTTCACTAGCAGGACCAAGTACTGATTTTGCCCCAGATCCCTAAGTGGCCCCCTCAAGGATTGAACTCACAACGCTGGGTTTAGCAGGCCAATGCTCAAACCACTGAGCTATCCCTCCCCCCCATGTGTATGACCTCTTGTCTCTGGAACCTGCTGAAGATCAAAAGGCTGATACCAGGGGCCCTTCCCCAGCATAGACGGCTGGCACACACATTCAGCATTCTTATAATATCCTCAAGCGTCTTCTCCGAGGGCCGGGAGATGTGGGGCTGAGACACGCTAATGGGCCCTGAGAGACAGGAGCTTCAAAAGCAGCACGAGTCATGAAATATGGGCAACATTGCAGGAATGAACCAAGGTGAAGAATGATTTAGGCAAAGGCAAACACAAACACATATCATTCAAATTCTACCTATTGTAACAAATTTATAGCGGCTTAGGACTTGGTGGTAGACGCAAAAAATAAAACTTAGATCCTTCAGCTCCAAAAAAGAACAGTCCTTGCCTCTTGAGTTCAAGGAGAGCCTCATTAGCAATACAGGGTCTCTGAAACACATTTGAGCTATTCTGATTCCATCTAACAGTGGGCAGTGATACACACACATAACAGTATTATTATTTGTATTCCCACAGCATCTAGGGGCCCCTGGACTCCACTGTGCTAGGTCCTGTATGAACAGAACAAAAAGACAATCTCTGCCCCAAAGAACTTACAGTCGAGGTACTCAGTTCCTTTTCATATATTACACTCCCGCCTCAAAACACATCCAAGCTATGGGAAAGTCTAGATTGAAACTTTCATTCATTTCTATTTGGCTGGTATCTCTGAAACCTCCTAATGAATGTTCTGGGTCCAGTGTTGTTAACTATGTCACCGTGGATCGATTTAGCAGTAGTAAACCTTTTACCCCCAATCGGGGATATTGCAGATTATGTATTCCTTATGCCACCTGATCTTAAACCAAACTTTGCACCCTCGATAATCTGTACGTTATTCCCTGATAACCAGAAACTTCTATGCTCAAACTCTGTTCACTTTTTTTTTAACATCATCTTAATAAAATTTTTAAATTTGTTCTTACAGCTAATGTGTTCAGCCAATTATCTCAGACTGCCTCCCCCACCTTCTTAGGTGCTTAGCACTCAAACTGTCCCCGATCAGTTGCCAGTTTTCAAACCCTCTTCAACTGGCTACTGCTATGATGTAGCTGTCCGTGCAAAAAATCTGTAGCACACTGCAAACGGATAACATGGGGAACAGCTTCAAATGAATGGAGTTCAATATAAAAATCACCACCGCCAGGGTTACCGCACTGATTGGGTTATTCATTTTTAAGCTACCATTTTAAAATGTAAATGAATCGGCTTCAGACTTGTCAGCCGGCTGTATCAGGGTCCAGGCACTTTGCAATAGGCTTTGGGTCCAGATTGCTGCCCGGCACGTGTGACTTTGAAGACAACTAACACCTCAGAACAAAACGCCAACCTGCTGGGACACACCAGCCAGATTCTCCATGAACACTGGTAATTCCTTCTTTTTGGGCTGATCTTGCTTCTACTAAAGTCTGTGGCAAAATTTCCACAGACTTCAATAGAAGCAGGGTCGTGCCAGTTGTACTAAGAGGCAAGGATGCGAAGCGTTGTAGCATCCCCAGCTACGTGCACGTACCACACAGATCCGTGATCCCGAGAAAGCTGCTTTGTGAGTCTGGGAATAAACAATGAAGATAAGATCATTTTCAAACTAGGGCTCTGTTCCAGCTGTTTCTATTAATTTGCCTGTCCTGGTACTTATCAGGAAGCTGGGAAGGGACATTTTAATAATGGAAACCATACAGATCACCTTAAAGGGGAAAAATGTAGTTGTGACAGTTTAGGAGAAGGGTGTTTCTGGTGCATGCATATTTCAATGGTACTTCTCAGTGAACCGCAGTGTTGCCTCAGTGTAATGTAAGCAGAATAAATATGAAAATGATGAGATTTCTGGGGACAAGATGAAAAGTTATCAAAAATAATGAATAAATCAAAGATTTTCTTTCCCTCTCCACACCCTGGGAATTTAGAGAATGAAAATTGAAAACCATTCCTCGTTTTGTTTCTTTGTTCCATGTGCTTAGCGCTGGTTCAATATTCCAAAGCGCCAAGCAGCCTCTCTGTTCTTGCATGCCTTGGGATACCAGAAAAAAATCCAAAAATGTGATTCAAGCCTTTTGGATCATTATTTTCAACTTGAACGGAGGCTGGATGATTTTAGGTGAGTCTCAAAATCATGTCCGTGCCCTACTGACTTCACAAAAGCTTCTTGATAATATATTAAACTAGAAATGGGATCATAATTCTCATTTAAAACTCCATGCTACATATGGATCTGTCCTGCTCCGAAAGAAAAAACGGAGAAGAGCAGACTAGGTTAGCGGGTTCCAGGATTGACACTTGGAAACTTCTCAAAGCAGAGTGAGAAATAGTCATTTCTTTAAACTTCCTTACCCAAGATAAGGTGATTGGACATTATCCAGTCCCCTGGCCACATATACTGTTATAGCACTCATTTTCAGGTGGGGGTACATAAGAACAGCCATACTGGGTCAGACCAGTGGTCCTGTCCCCAGTACTTGCCACCAGAGACCATAGGTTCGTACTCAGAGTGGCGAGCCCGTCCCACCGGGCACATCCTATTTTTAGCATGCTAGCTCAATGAGAGCTAGCACGAAAATGTCTCCTCGAGCCGGGAATCTACATCCCCAACTCCCAGTGTAGACACGCCTGTGCAGGTGTGGCAGCTATAAATTCGAGCAAGGGGACACACCCACACTAGCACGCTAAAACCAGAAGAATAGTCACAGTGATGCAAGCAGCCAGTCGCCTCAAGTCTCGGCTGGGACCATGCTCTGGATGATTCAGTTTACATCTCCAACACAAACGGTAAACGTCCCCGTAGCGACTTGCCCAGGGTCACACTGGAAACAGGGTGGAGCGTGGTCTTGTGAATGCCACGCAAGTGCTCTAACCACTGGATCATCCTCTCAAGGATGGACACATCAGAGCTAGCCAGGCATCACAAGGGCACCTCATCACAAGCTTTATCACTCCTCCTCTGCTTATACCGGTATAACTGCATCCACCCTAGGACTTATGCCAACATAGCTATGTCAGTAACTGCCCCCACCCCCAACTAGCCATCACAGCGACACCAACTTTGAAGTGTAGACCAGGCTTAATTCAGTTTGGCCCTTTCCCCCATGAGCATTGGATTATCAATGTCCTGTCTTGTACCAGGTGGGATTTACTGGAGGATCTGGGGGGCCAGGTACTGTTGTGGTCCTTGGAGGATCACTTAGAGATAAGCTACTTCCCTACTGATGAAGAGCTCATGAGACTGAACCCCTTACCCATTCCCTACGTGCCAGTTCCCTGCCCCATCACTTTGCTAAGCCCCCTTACCTCTGCTTGGAAGCCTTCTACCAGGATGGCAACTAGGAGGTTGAAGAGCACGTAGTTGCCAAAGGTCATCAGGGCCACGAAGTAGAGTGCCGCCCATGAGGAGGTGGATGCCATGCCATTGTAGAGCACCACGTTCCAGTCTTCCTGGGTGAGGATCTGCATGGAGTTGGGGAGGAAACGCTTTCCGATTACTCCTCTCTGCTCGCCGGGAGCAGCTGGTTTAAAATGCACATTGAATCACTGACTTATCCCTTTCTCCTTTACAGAGGCAGCACCCGCTCTCCTTTCTGACCTCCTAGAGATCTAACCAGATGAGACCGCAAAGGATCTCTTTATTTAGATCTCAGCACATGAGATAGATCTGCAAGCTGCGGCTTCCCCCTGAGATACTTTTCTGCACTAGGTCCCCTGTCAGCTCACCTAGTAGCATTATGACCCACAAAGGTTGCTAGTTCAAATCTCCACTCTGGTAATGTAGCAGGTGCACAAGCAGTGAGTTCTACTACGTGGTGGGGAAGTTCCCAAATGATTACGTGTACTCTGGTGATCGGCTACCAGTTGATAGGCCTGCCGTGGCACCATCAGTTTTGTGCCAAGAGAGAGTCACCCTTTTTCAGGGCCACATTTTCCTTTCATCAGAACATTTTTTCTCATTATGAGTTAACTGGAGTTGGGGAAAGAAACCCAGGTTTTCCTCACAGTCATTGACACGAGGGATCTCCAGAAACTCAGGAAAGGAAACAACTGCTTGTTGGGTGGAAAAAAGATGATAAACTGACAGGAAAACATATTTTCTTTGAAAAGACTCGTCTGACTATAAGGAGCCTTCACAAGAGTCACTCAAGATATTCCTAGCCTGCCAATTTTTCCATAGCTGAAAAACCCAGGGATTAAAAAAAAAAAAAAGACGATGGTTTCTTGCCCTTCTTTAATCCAGACTCTACAATGAAGATGTCCTCTAGCACTGCTGTAAAACAGGAACAACGAGTTGGCGGCATCTGGGGGTGGGAAAGCATATTCGGCTGCATTTAGTCTTGTGCCTCCCATTAGTTCTGTGCCTCCCCTTAAGGTTATGTCCTTGTGCATCACGCTGAATCTAGTTACACACACGACTTCGAATGTTAAAAATAAATACATGAGCCGCTATTAAAACAGTATGAGCCTCATGAAAGTGATGTCAGTTTCCTCTCGCAATGAACTAAAATCTGTCTTTGTTTATATAGGGGAGAGCTAACATTCTGCATTATGGAGAGTTTGGATCAGTTTGCACATGGACTGCAACTAGGGTGACCAGACACCAAATGTGAAAAATCAGGACTGAGATGGGGGGTAATAGAAGCCTATATAAGAAAAAGACCCAAAAAACAGGATTGTCCTTATAAAATCGGGACATCTGGTCACCCTAACTGCAACTCATTTAATGAGGTGCATCTGTCCTGTACCTAGGAATCCTGCTTAACATTCCCAAGCTCTCCTCCACTATATGCAATATACATCTGTTGGTGGTTGTAAGGGGGCCATTAATATACTCACTCTGCTTCCCATTATAAGGGCTGATTTCTTAAGCAGAAAGACAGCTAATGTTACGGAGAGATACCTTCCTGGAAATTGTTGCTTTATTGCTCTGTTATGAAATATATGAGTCATTCCAATGATACCTTAGATCTTGTCTACACAGGAAAGTTGGCTAGTTTACATAGAGATTTTCCAGTCCTCTGCCTTGCTTTTCTTTTGTGTCACAGTCTTTACCAGTCCAGCAATCCTCATCCCAAATCCACTGTTTGTGTAGCCAGCACCTACAAAATTTGCTGAGCTAGATTGACCTGAGACAGTCTGTTCTTCCCCCAATTTTAAAACACAGTATTTTAAAAAAGTGAATTTCAGTGCTGGAGGAAGGTGTTGGATTGGTATCCTTGGAGACAGAAGTCTTCTGTTTATTCATGGAACAGGTACAGCACTGAATGGTTTTAGAAGCCTCCTTCACAATGACCGATATGTTTTAACCTGACTTGTATAATGATTGCAGCTGGGCAAAATTTCTTGAATTTTGGGCAAAAAAATGCAGATTTGGGTCAACTGAAACATTTAATGCATTCATATTGAATCTGCTGAAATGTTTCTGTCTGGGAAAAAAAAATTCCCTCAGAGTCAAAATATTCTATCTGTTTGCTTTTTCCTTATACCTAAAAAAATCAAGATACAATTTGAAACAAAGTTAAAAAAAAAAAACCTGAATGTTACAAAACGTTTTTTGGGGGGTCAAAGTGTTTTGAACGACCAGAATTTTTTTCCTACTTTTTAGTTTAATCAAAACTGAACTGAGAAAATCTGCTATTATTTGCACAAGTGTAATGATATGAAAGTGCTGCTCAATCTCTATTCCTTCTCAGGCTTTGGCCTTTGCTAAGAAGCGAGATCATTATAGTGGTGGGGTTTGTGACAAGGGCATCTGCCCACTCAGAGCTAGCCTGAGACCAGTCGATTCATTGGGAAGTACTGAAACAAACCTCTTTCATGGTAAGTTTGTCCAATTAACTCTGTGATGTTGTTAATGAAGTTTTTTTGAAAGGCAACAACATTTGTCTGCTTGGTAGAGAATAAAACTCATCAGCGGTCCCAGATCTTACCTGAAACACGGTCACAATGGCCCAGAGCAAGGAATCAAAATTCTTTCTGTCTGGAACTGTGTCCCCCGTATCAGTTTTCAAGCTAAACTTGCATCCAAAAAGATGCATGCCGAGAATGCTGGAGAGGGAAAGGAAGCGACATAGAAGACATCACTGCATGAGACACATGGTTTTAGGGAGCAACTTAGGGCTTTTGGGGGTCACTTTCTTTTCACAGCTGCACATTGTGGGTCTATTGATAGTGCTATCTGTGCTCCTGCAGGCAGGAAATGAGACCTCCTTAGAGGAGGACACCAACTACAAGGTGAATCAGAGCACGGGTTTGCTATATGCAACAAAGAGCCTTTCCAGAAGGTGAAAGCAGAATAGCATGACTTAGATCTAACTTTTTTCCTTATGTTCCTGCACTAACTCCCTGGTGAACCATCACCAAATGTACTGGTTCTTGAGGCCCCCAGCCTCTACTTGCCATTTCAGTCCAGATGCCTACAGATGACCCACCATTTCAGAGCCTGATGGCCTCTGGGTTCCATTGACCCAGCTGTAATACTAGTTGGTGAGCTTTCTACACCTTATGCAGCCTTTGACTGGGAATGGATGTTACTGGTCCAAGGAATTATGGATGACCTGGCTGAAGACTCTTCAAACAATCCATCTCCATCTCCAGTATCCTCTCTGAGGAATTTCTGGAGAGGGCTGTGGGTGCTGGAGGGGCTACTTTCCGTTCATTATATAGGACTCAGGCAAAAAGTGGATACCTTTGCTAAATGGGAGTGTAACAAAGCACATTTGACCTGTCACGGCTCAGGCCAACCAGGTCCCAGAAATTTTCCCAGAAAGGGATCTTCTATGAAAAATGGACCTTACAGCTGATTTGACCACTTCCAGGATCTTGAGAGGGTCACTCAATCTTCATTAACCATTCAGTCCTCATACTCTTTGCTGATAATGCCAACAAAGTGGCCAATTAGTGGCAGCTGCAATGGTAGCTGCTCCCCCACTTTTGAGTTCCTGCTATCAAACAGCCTAATGGATATGTGGTCAGGAACTATTCCGTATGACATAAGCATGACAAATATACAATATGCATGACAAATATACAAGTATGAATGACATCAAACAGAGAAAGAATAGAGAAAACAGCTTGGAATTACACAAACCAGGAGAAACATTCAGAAGATTTAACAGTTGACATAAATTGCTTGCGCTTTCTGAGTATTTAATAAAAAATACCATCTTCCAAGACGTTTGCCATAGGTATTGGGGCAAATTCTCAGCTAATTTATACTGAAGCCAGTGGGCCCACATCCATGGAAATAAGCGAATTTGAACCATCTGAGAATCTGGACTATTATTTCGAAAGTCTTCTATTTGACATGGACAGATGATCCCATGGAGTTGCTGGGAAGTGACTGCTGGTGCTACAGATAGTTGTCCACTACCAAATTCACTAAGACCAACAATCCATTTCATTTTGGCTACTAAACAGGCACTGGAAATGACCCCTGCTATTCTCTACAAGGTGGGGTAACATCAGAAAGACCATCAGATCAACTGCCCGCTTTGTCCCCACTCTTCCTCCATAGTTCTTCTTGCTTCTCTGGATCACGTATCCTCACTATTGACCTCGGTCAGAGTCAAACCTAGAACTCAGGGGGGCGCAGCTGGTGACCGGCTGCATGCCCTGTTATCAACCCCCTGAGCCACTCAACTGCAGACTAGTGTTAGTAAAGTAATTCCTGGACCCCATACTTCCTCCCTCTAAAACATGAAGCCATCAAGTTCCATTTGTGGCCAACTTCCTGCGTCAGGAATCCTGGAACAGAGGGGGAACTCTTGGGGAGGAGGTGGAGGGGGAAGGGAGAGGTGGTGCGGGGGCAGGGCGTCAGGGGAGAGGGGTGGCACAGAGGGGGCAGGTGCCGGTGCGTCCCCCCCACCCCCAGTTTTAGGAAGCTTCTGCCGCTCTTGTCCCGTGCCTCTCAGGAACTCTGGTGTGATTGTTTTTCTGTTGTTGTCGGTTTGTGTTCTTCATTTGTCTACACAATTACAAGGACTGCATGAACCACTGAGACCTCAAAGAGGTAAATCATCTGTTGAATATCGGCCTGTCAGTCTATTGTGAGCACTTCTGTCATCTAGGCTGCATGGCAAACATGCTCTATTGTCATTCTAATTTACATATCATTTAAGCAAGCCAAACAATTAATCCAAGAAGAAAAGCAGCACCCGCTGGTACCTGAAAATAAAGATGAAGAGCATGAGCAGCATGCAGAAGGTGGCCACGTTATCCATCGTCTTCATCAGGACCACCAGCTGGCGGCGAAGGGCGGGCATGAAGCGTACCAGTTTGAGGACTCTGAGCAGCCGAAAAGTTCTTAGCACAGAAAGGCCTCCATCGGATTGGCCAATGATCTCCCAGACACTACGGGAGCACAAGAGGGAAAACAACAAACTCACTGTCCTTGTCTGACTCGTAGCAGTTTGATGTACAGTACAACAAAACCCGTAGCTAACTGGATTGTGGGTAGCTCACCGGGTGTCTGGCCCAGCCTGTGACCTGGGATCAGAGAGCGCTGTAGGAACAGATGGGACTTACGAAGCTAGTGTGGGTGGGGGGAGGCCAACTTGTATATTTGCCTCTGATGCTCTGCCTCCTTCTTGACTTTGGAAAGTTCTCAGAATTAGCCCCCTTCAATATATATGCTCAATCTATTTCCTCTATAGCCAGTTTAGTGTTGTTTAACCTGCTTGTTTTCTACGGCATCTAGCGATAAAGTAAATGACTTAATGGTGTTCTATATGCATTGTTGGTCTGGACCATTGCAAATCAGAGCCACAAAATTTAGATCAGGATTTTGGAAGGCCCTGAAATTCCAGAGGGTTCAAACATGGGGGTTTTAGTTCAGCTTATTATTATAAAGAGATGGAGCCAGGTGTAAAATTGGGTTTGGAGTTTGAACAATCTCAGAGTTTGGAGTTGTTTGGATCTGGGACTTTGGTCTGGATCCCTCTCTAATTGTCATGACTTATTTCAAAGCCAGGGGCCCAGCCATCAGTTGGTATAAAACGGCATCCCACCATGGACGTCAATGACACTATTCTGATTTACACCGACTGAGGATCTGGCCTGACATTTTTCTTTCTCAAAATTAGAGTGAATTTAGCAGCCACGAAGCTCGGGGGATGACTGGCGTGGGCCAAGCCAGTTACAGCATGGACAGACGCAGAAGAAGCCTTTCCTACGCACATGGGCCAGCACAACCCACCCCAGATCTGCAGCATCCCTACCACTTGTTGGGAGCCCTCTGTAGTGGGCACCACACCCATTACCTATTGTATCCCACCTTCTCACAACGTTGCCCTGTTCCTGCCTTTCCAGGTCACGTATTCATGTATTTGTTCTGGGAAAACACTGTACTGCTGCAACTTGGGGTCGTTACACTTCTTTCCCCAGAACTAGTTCTGCTGGGTTTCAGTGGAAAATTCACCAGGACGCCAGATGTGCGGCAGAAATAGAACTCCTCGTCTGTCACGTCCATTTCGTTTGGACAGCACTTCTAAAGATATGACCCTAAAAGGCCAATATGCTCTTAATCCCACTGAGCTCTAAATTCAAACTAAACCACATCACTCCTACCCCCTGCATGACATGACTTGTCTAAAGTTTCCTGGAGCTACTTGGAGGCGAATGGTGGAAAGTATCATGCAGCGTGCAGTGACCTGATGATGACTATGATCCCGTCGAAGATGTTGTATGGGTTCTTGATGTAACCGAAGATACCAAAGGCAAGGAGCTTGAGGACCATCTCCAGGGCAAACATGCTGGTGAAGACAATGTTACTGATCTCCAAAGCGTTGGTCAGTTCGTCCGGCTACGAGACAGAAAGACACATAATCAAGCTGGTACATACGGAGAAACATGGAATTTTTTTTTATTATTCCGCATGGTAAACGCACTCATTTCCTCAAGGGATTTATTGCACTGTTTCACTTTGCACATAATAAAGCCCTCTGCAAATCCGTACATCTGGGAACAAAGGAGGCAGGCAGCACTTACAGAATAGGGGACTGTCCCCAGGAAAGCAGCAACTCGGAAAAGGATTTTGGGGCCCTAATGAACAAACCGCACAACATGAGCTCTCAGTATGAGGCTGTGGTAAAAAGGGCTAACGGCATCCATGGATAGATAAATGGAGAAGTGAGGAAAGGGAGGTGATTCAGCGGTGGTGAGACTTCATAGACAAACTTAGGATGTAGGCAGTTACATGTTTCTGTGGTTAAACACTTTGGGGGGAGAGGGATAGCTCAGTGGTTTGAACAGTGGCTTCCTAAACCCAGGGTGGTGAGTTCAATCCTTGAGGGGACCATTTAGGGATCTGGGGCAAAAATCTGTCTGGGGATTGGTCCTGCTTTGAGCAGGGGGTTGGACTAGATGACCCTCTGAGGTCCCTTCCAACCCTGAGAGTCTATGACTAATCCTGGAATACTGCATCCGGTTCTGGTGTCCACATTTCAAAAAGTACATTAAAAAACTGGAGAGGGGACAGAAGAGAGAGGCAGTGCATAAGAAGAACTGGAAGGACATTCTATCAGGTCTTGTAATAGAGCAAATGCCCATTTCTGTAGCACACACCATAATGACACTCATGTTTTGTCCTAGCATAACAAGATCTTTAAGCAATGCACTAAAATGAAGCATTAAGGCAAAAAGTCAGCAGCTTTGTGGGATGTGCCTAGCCAGGCTAGAGGTCTATCTGTAGCAGACTAAATGCTCTGAGTGTAAGGGGGGCTTTTCAAAAACACCCAAGAGAGTTAACAAGTACAAGGGCCACTGAAAGTCAGTGGGATTTGTGTTCTTAGCTGCCTTTGAAAATGCTACACTAAAAATCTAGGAAGGTTTCTTTGTGGATTGTCTCTGTTTTGATTGATCCAAAGTTCTGATCAGAAACCTGGAGGGGATCTTTCTAACTATGGCCCTTAAAGCTGATGGCAAGATCTCCATTCGCTCCAACTGGAGTTGGAGCAGACCTTGTGCGTGAACTCAGATCCATGACACAGAAAATTGGTCTTCCCAAATAAACCAACACTCGCTCCAAGTTACAGCCTTTCGTGTGAAACCTTTACAAGTTCCTCTCTCACCAACCTAATGAGAAGGAAGGGACCGAGTCTGAAGTAACTCCAGTGAGAAAATCTAACAAACAGTTCAAGGAACCGCAACGTACATTTCTAAAGCTAAATACCAGCTGCCTTGCAAAAGAAAACGAGTCTTTTCCATTTCCTCAGTGCAATAAGCTTGCCTAGGAAAAGGGGCTATTTTCATATCCAACTCATCTCCTGTCTGGTAATAGCTTCCTTTATTTTTCATGGTATGTTAACAGCTGGGAAGCACTTGAGGTGGTTATTGCATTATCTGAACTTCTGAAGACAAGAGATGCTTGTGGTACCATGGTGCAGCATAGAAAAGACACTTTGAATTCAATGCACTGTATATCAAATACTCATCAAACAGCCAGGAATGGCAGCGGTTAACTTGGATTCAGTGGTAACCAAGGAGATCCCATCCTGTCTAGGCTGGTTATACCATCAGGCTGCTGCAAATTAACCCCTAGAACAACTTACCAAGAGTCATGGTGGATTCTCCATCACTGGCAGTTTTAAAATCAAGATAGGATGTTTTTCTAACAGATCGGCTCTAGGTCAAACAGACGATAATTCACGGAAGTTTTATGCAAAAAGAGGTCAACTACATGATCACAGGGGTCCTTTCTGCCTTATCATCTAGGAGTCTATGAAATCACCTTGCACAGGCCAAACCATTCTGTGCAATAACCTACTATGGGCTCAACCATTTATCCCATAGAGACAGTACTAACTGTGGTTAGTGTTTCCAAGCAACCTCCTAATCATCATCAATGCACACCCTGATTGCTAAAATACATTAGAGATACAACTACTCATACCATACCTCCTTGCTCTCAAGCCCCTATAAAAGGACAACCCCATTTAGCACTCAGTTGCCTGACCACCACCTTGGGCCAGAAGCCGAGATTATATTGGATGGGCTTCTCTGGTGCCCCTTGTTAAAGCTTTGTGACTAAATTGAAGGGGGACGGTTGGGATGGCTTCCCTGCATATAACGAAGTCGTGCTCTCCCCAGCCCCATTGCCTGTGGATGCTGCTACCACCATCCTGCCCAGAGATGACTTATCTTTGGGGTTCATAAGAACACGGTTGTAGAAGACTTTGCCTTAGGATTGTACCAGATTCCATCCATTCCCGGGGGAGAGACCACCCTTAGGCAGCTCCACGGATCCTCCCCTCCCCATCACATGACACAAATTGAACATTGTGCCAGACTTCTCAGTGTATTCAAGACACTGTGCAGGAACAGAGATCGGATGGCGTGTTTACTGCCTCTCTCCTTGGTCAGGGTTAAGAGGGAGCATTCTTGAGGACAGGCGAAACTAGGGGTTACGTTCCTTGGTCTCTCTAGCCTCCCTGGGATACGGTGTTTACTGCAGATTACGGGAGAAAATGTTTGTGCTATCTTCTTAAAGTCAAAGCATTGGCAGCACATTGCTGGCCAGAGGAGAATTAACAGCATCATCTTCAGATGAAAGCTGCAGCTCAGAGTGCTTTAAAGGGATGGGGCCTCCAGTAACACCATTTCTGCTCTCTACTCTCCATTTTGCAAGGAACCTCAGGGAAACCCTGCCAAGGAAAAAATAAAAGGGATAAGAGAGAGAGAGAGAGAGAGAGAGAGAGAGAGACACAGGCTGCACAGCCCCGGAAGGAGTAAGGAAAAGGGAAAGCCTTAACACGGCAGTAAGAAAACACCAGAGCATCTGCTAAAACTCCCACACATTACAGGAGCTTGATTTTGCTTTCACTCAAGTCAATGAGATTTTGGCCACTGATGTCCATGGAAACAGAGTCTGCCCCAGGGCTATTAAGTGGGACTTTAACAGGAAATGTCCCTTCTCTTCACAATAACATCTGTTATCAGTGGGTGATATAAATGCACAAACGGTGAAATTGTCCCAAGCCGAGGGAAGAATGCAAGGCCTGTGCATCACTTAACCCCTCCAAATAGGAATGCCACATAGGCCCTTTCCACCGAAGTAAATGTCCCAAGGAAAAGGGAACACCCCCAAGAGGGGACACGTGGTATGCTGGACACGTGAGCTATTTATTTGTGGGGAGAAGGTTTGCGGCTATCCACCCAGCATGCTTTATCACCACGGTCCAAATGGAGTCAAGCCCAACTTCCTCCTAAGGGTGCTGGGCAGCGCCGTCCAACACAGGCATTTCTGGCACGATGGGGTAACCCCATTAGGACGGCCACCAGAAGGGACTGAACACCACGTGAGCATTCCTCCCGGGACCGTGCTACCATCTAAAGGAAGCCGCTTCCCCCTGCCCGAGGGCGTTCAGCTGCCAAGTGCCAACGACACTCCGCTCAGTTACAGAATCACACTTGCTAGGTTGCGTTTGTCACCTGCCACTGGAGAAATAAACACGTGTGTCTAGTTTAGTTACACAAAAACGGTGTTCATCAACCCAGGCTCTTTCCCCCTCCTGTAAGGGAGCTTCCCCTGGGGAACAACTACCAGGCTGCCAGCGCGCCCTTCTTTCCCAAGGAGCAGACAGAAGGAAGGGCCTGATTTGCGCTGAGTAGTCGGCGTGCTGGTTCACGTGACTGGGGTACACACTGCAGTGAGCCTAGACTTCTCCAGGGTTCCACCCCTCTAACTCTTTGGGGACGCCAATGCTGCAATCCGTAGCTTGACTGCTGCGTGTGTAGACATCCCGGAGCCAGCTTTGATCTAGCTAGCCTGAATAACAGTAGCTGTGAAGCCCTGGCAGCATAGACTAGCCCTTGAGTGCCTACCCAGGATCTCGGGAAGGCTTGGATACCCCACGCTGCTGCATGTGATGCCACCGCCTCACTGCTATTGTCACTGGTGGTAGCTGCAGTCGCACCTCCGATTGCAGGCTAGACATACCCTTATGCACCAGAAGCTGGGAATCCCCAATATTAACCACTGCTCCCCACACCTTGGCGAGCTGTAATCATGGTTAGTGATGGGCTATCCTGACAAGGTCTCATCCTGGCCCAACTCCGACCAGCAGCATGTGTTTACAGTGAAGTCAGACCTTCCAAGACCACTACGTTTGTCACAGTGGGTCAGACCATTGATCCAAGCCAGGCCCCACTGCAGCAGCAGGAGGTGAAACCCCCCCTTATGGCATCAGCGTGTGAGTTCTGCCCTGACCCTTTCAGGACATCAAGTGACCTGTAGCAGCTTGAGACTGATCGTAACTTGCATATCTACAAGTGTTAGGGGGTCATGAAATTACCCAGCAATTTTTAGGGATCCAGACACAGTATTGCGTACTGTGGCCTCTTGCAGAAATGAAGCCCCCAGTCCAGCTCCTGCAGATAACGCTATACACGTGTCCAGGTGTTGGTTAAATCATACAAACCATTAGGAATGTCTCCTCAACTTCTTGGGGCATGTGTGTTTGGCTAGCTATTGCTGAGTTATTTGTCTGCATACACACATTCTAGCACCAGTAGCCTGTTCCAGGGCTGCTTCGCTATCTTATGAACAGCTCACTGTTGAGCACGAACACTAAATGTAAAATCATATTTTCTCTCTCTCCTCTCCATCTTTGCCTCTTCTTCTCTTTCCTCCCAGTGCGGACCCCGGCTTAGATCTCAACTCTAGGTAAATTCATGTAAGGAGAGTAAAGACGTGGTGGCATCTCTGGAACTTGATAGCACATCACACACACAGAGCATCAAGAATGTTGTGCACTCATGGTCTTACTTCTCTGCACAGGGAGAGCATGTTTGCAGGATCTCAAGGTACCGTCAGATGGGAACTGAACATTTAAAGGGAGAGTAAGATAGGAGGAGTCTTTCTAGCTAAAACCAAACCTAACCAAAAATTTTCTGTGGTCTCCTTGTCACTATTACAAGAGTTGCCAACTCTCATGAATTTATCCTGCGTCTCATAACATTTGTTGTTTTCGCAAAGCCCCAGCTCTTGGAGTCATGTGAATACAAGAAAAATCTCAACATACATTAAGAAAAAGTAAGGTTCTAGGCTTCATGGTTGTGGAGAAAAGCTTGAAAACGTTGAAACCTAGATGGTCTCAAAAACCAAAACCAAAACAAAAGGCGAACAAAAAGAACCCATTTAAAAAAAAAATCCCATAATTTTGAAGCCAAGCTCATACTTTTTTGTAACCTGACTCTTGATTTCCAAAAGCGTGGAGCAGGCAGCACTGCACAGATTAATATGCTAACACTGCTGTTTGAACTCACTTGCCAATTCATGTCAACATTTTGGTGCCATCGCTTCTTATTCTCAAGCACTGTAACCTTTGCTTGAAATATCAGTGCAGAGATTGCACAATGAAAGATGCCACGGTATCTCAAGGGAACGGGGGGGAGGGAAGGCAGGAGGGGGAACTAGCACCAATGAGACCATCAATAGCTGTAATTAGAAGCGGATCTTCTAGCAGATAGCTACAGACAAAGCACCAATGCCTCAGCCTAGCTGACATTGCAAAGCCACTATGCTTCAAACCAGAGATCTTCATTACCCTTTATTACTCATATTTGGTGTGAGGCAGAACTGATGTGGTGATAAGGACTGCTGTAATGAGAGACATTTCGGTTGCAGTCCCACAATGACATGGACACAGGAACCAGCAGGAAAAGACAAGGCTGGATGGCCCTGAAAGCTAGCTAATGTGAGTTTTTGTATCACAGAGTGGAAGTTGTACAGCACAGTCAAGCACCAGTGATATTGCCTTCAAACGTAATTACTCCCTTTCAGCACCAACTGGAGTCTAGGAAACAGCCTGACAGAGGTATTTTTATGTCTTATGAAATGGTTTGTGGCTTACAGTGTCGTTCATCTCCCACTTCTCATATCCCCTGACGAGCAAAGATCAAGGAGTAAGGTTAAGGCAGAGATGTACAAAACCAACACCAATTTGGCTTGCCTCCTTCAATCATCTTCTAGGTCAGACACCAGACTAACTGAACCAGCCACTAGAAGTCACTGTTGCATCACTCACATTCAGCTGAACTGTAGAACCATTTGGAAAACTTTTTTTCACCAAAAGCTGCTGATGAACCCAAACCGAATCTCTTTTTTGGTGGTTTTGGATCAGTTCTGCTGAATTTCCTGACTCAAAAGCATTACAAAAAGTTTCCATATTGTCCAAACTTCCCATTTTGCCCTTTTGTGAAATGAAAAGTTTTGTTTTTTTCGGTTCGAAATGGCTTTTTGATTAGAAATGGAACTTGACTGATATTTTTTAAAAGGTGGAAAAAAGACTAAAAGAATCAAAATGCAATGGTTCAAAATGATTGAGACTAAACATTTTGATTGACCCAAGCTGAAATGGTTTTTTTTTTTGGTTTGTAGGATCCCAAACATTTTTGAGATGGACTTTTTGTCCTGATTTGGGACAGAACTTTTTTTTTTTTTAAATCTCAAACATTCATGTGGGACAGGAAAAAGTCCCCCCCCCCAAGCCCTACTGAATTGCCATTTGTAGGACACCAAAATGCTCCTCAAAAGAGATGGTTCAACTCTGTTAGCTTTGGATACCTTGTCACATTT